>NW_028277956.1:0-300000 GCF_059751315.1 Micrasema longulum
GCCGTTTCAAAATGTTGCGTGAAATTTGAGAGTATTTGCTTTTTGGGTTGTGCAAGAGGTTGCAATTATTTCGAAAACTCCTACTCACTATTCGATTCAGAAATTTCCTTCACTATAAATGACGTCTGTGGTCCCGCGTCTGCCAACTACTATCAATTATGGAGAGATGAATGACAGCCTCCAAATGGATAATTATTTAACTCTCTCGGATTTTACGCGTCTATTAATTGAAACAAAATTGAAAGTACTCGAGGAAAAGGCAGTTATATTTTTCCAATGCTGACGAACTAAAGGCTATTCTTTTTGTTTTTTTATTTTATTATCAAAATAGGTCAAGACATCCAATTGCGATGGTGAATGATGGTTTGGTAGTACCAAAAGTATGTAATAAGTATAGTAATAGAACTCTCAAATATTTAGTACCTAGAATTTTTAATTTATTGCCAAAACAAGAGCAAAATAAGAGAGTGGCTACTCGATCAAATGTTTATATATAAATAGTAACTTATGTGTAAATATTTTAATATATTTTCCTGTATTTCAAAAAAATTCAGAAAAAAGTATCATTTGTATATATATGTATATTCTGATCTTTCCGGTTGTTAATTCATTATTTTTATAAATGTAGATAATATTATATAGGTTAGTATAAATTAAATCTCCACCAACAAGCTACAGAAAGTGGCTTGGTGGGATTTTAGTTTTAGAAAAAATATGAAAATTGACATTTTAAAACTGTAAAAACGTATAATTATATTGATATATATTTTTTTTTAAATTACAGATAAAAAAATCCAGGACTTTGTTATGTAATAGAAAAGACACTCATTTCCACTGAAAACCATGATATTTTTTCAATGAAATCATTCACTTTTTTCCCAAAACTGTTTATAAAAACTTATATCTTTAGATATTAATTTGTTGCAACAGAGGAAACACAGTTTTGAGAAAGGAATATGGAAAACATTTACAGGGCTTATTCCCTGTCATTGGCTGGTTTAAATGGTCATTTAACACACTGTGTAACATTAACCATTTTGTCTATGTTCAAACATCCACATTCCCTCAACTCTTCCGTCCGTTGACTATGTGAAGTTAAAGAGCTGAAACCTCTGTCGTGTGGGTGAGATTCATCCTGCCGAACCATTTCACCTACTAGGCAATGCCTGAAAACAATTTTTAAAAATCTATACTTCTAATACATATATAAATCACTCTCTAGGGAGAAAATCCTGTCTACAAACATTTGGACATACTCAAAGCACTTGTGTCTTTCTTCAGTTTCGCATATTCACTATCAATTTTTTAACTAATTAAGCGAAAATGTAATACTTATTTACAATCAAACCGCGAAAATAACAAAACGTAGAAACATCAAAAGCTTTGATTATATCCCTCCCTGCAGTATTGTCGATTTGTAATCAATTAAATACACATGGTCAGTGCAATCACCATATTCAAATTTTCTAGCATGGCAGTGAAGGAATATATAAATTAAGACCGCGGCCGTTCGCTCCATATCCCGATTTGGAAATGAAGAAGAACGTAGTAATACAAATAAAACAAACAACGACACAAAACCCAATTACATATAGGAAACATTGGAACAAGGCTGTACAACTGGTGCCAAAAAAATGAACTTTACTTAAATGTCGACCAGTGTTGTGTAATATCATTTACAAGAAGTAAAAAACCCTTAATATTCGATTACAACATTAATAATATCAATCTGGGAAGAGTTGCACAAATAAAGGATTTGGGGATAGTTTTTGACGAAAAATTGACATTTATTCCTCACATTGATACCATCACTAATAAGGCGATGAAATGTCTTGGATATTTGCAGCGAACTGTAAAGGATTTTAATTCCATCACTACCCTCAAAGTGCTATTTACTGCCTTGGTTAGAAGTAATTTAGAATTCAATTCAACAATTTGGTCACCTTATTACAATGTTCATATTTTGAAGTTAGAAAGAGTACAACGTAAATTCCTTAGATTCATCAATTACAAACTTAATATACCCACTGAAAATATTGATTACGATAATTTATTATGTACACTAAATACGTCAACTCTTTGCAAAAGAAGAATCATAAATGATTTATTAAATTTATATAAAATAGCAAATGGCGTATTGGACGTCCCGGAATTAACTAGTGTTATCAGCTTAAAAGTACCTGTTCGAAATACTCGGCAGCTAACGTTATTTTTTGAATCTCCTGGCAGTCACAATTATTATTACAATTCACCAATACCTAGACTACACCGACTAGGTAACGAGTATGGTGAAGTTGATATATTTCGTCTGTCTTTATATAAATATAGGTTAAGTATTCAAAAGGTTATACATTAATTTGAATAAAATTCCTTAATATTGTTCTTTATTTACTATTTTTTTTTTCATGTATCTCTATAATAATTTATAAACTTATATGTATGTATATGTATGTGTGTATGTTTTCATATGTAAATTTATTAAATATTTTTCTATGTACCCTATATACCTATGTTGGTACATTTCCTTATTTTGACTTATTATTGTATCTTTTAGCTTTTCTTATGTTATCCTTCTTATGTTTCACTGCTGCACTTTAATGTAATTTCTAATATATGTAAAAGCCCGTAGGGCGTGTAAATTAATAAATAAACATGACAAGGGTTAGTGAAATCTACACTAAATGATTTTTTCAAATTTGATTATAAATAAACCCAACTTTGTGGCACTGAACCGAGTTGAAAAACTTGCCCTATACAGGAGTCTCGGGTTAAAACACCCGTGAAAGAACAATAGTCTTTTTTTACTAAACTTCGGTTGCTCACCTGTACAATTATTGAGTCTCTGGTATCTGAGCTTACTGTGGTGCAAAAAAGTATATTTTTTTTAAACCAAATTAAACAAACCCTCTGAATATATAGATACAAAATACAGTGATGTAGACCTTCCATTTTTTTACGTTCCAAATATTCAGTCCATTACCAAAATATTATACGCCTACTGTATATTAGTCTAAAAAAAAATCTTAGGTATTCACACTACATAACCCGATAACCACGTTCCGGAGTATCTAAGGCTAATTAAAGTTAATTTTTTCAATTGATGAGTTAGTGGGTTCAGCTCCATGGGTTTCTGATTTTTTATTCAATGTATTTATTGTTCAAAAAATCTTTGTTTAGTAACATTACTTTCGGCGTGGGTGGAGCGCTGCGCGGAACAATATTTCTCGGAAAGGCGCATCTCATTTCTGGGTCAGTGGGAAAGACAATGAAGCGTGATCCACGGTATAATTAAACACCCCGTATAAGGAGACGCTAATGAGGCTTAAGCAGAGATTCCAAAATTCAAAATTTAAATTCAAAACTTGTTCTACGACGTTGAAAATTGTAAATACACCGCAAGACAAATAAATTTACGAGTTCTCAAAAAAAACTAAAATTGACATATAATGAATTATTCTTGATATTTAATTAGTTTTTTTTATATTGTTTGACATATGTGATGACTACTCGTTATTTCAAGGTTAAAATAAAAAATCTTACTCATGAATTGTACTTAGAAATTGCCATTATATATCAGGTATCAGATTACCCGAACCTTAGAGACCCATAACGGTTCATTTATGGTCGAGTGTTTGTGATGGAATAATAAAAGACATGTTATTTTTTAATTCATATTTAAGAAGTAGGTTCTTATCGCTTTATTTTAAATTAAAGTATTTTACATTTAAACATATTTATAACATTTAAAAATATTTAGTACTTAGTGAATTCACCTTTATTTTTTATAACATGTAAAATTCTATTATTTAGAGAAGCGTAAAGCGAATCTAAAATTTCTGATGTTATTTCTTCTTCCCAAACTTGAATTAAGTTTTTTTTTAATTCCTCAATGTTTTTTGATTTTTTTTTCCCGACTTTTTTTTTCATAATCGCCCATAAATTTTCTATCGGGTTCAAATCAGGGCTATTCCCGGGCCACGTCAACGATTTTAAGCCAATTTTCTCCTTGAATTCATTGATCTATAAAAAAAACAATAAATTATTTATCATGTGGTCACAAAATGCATTTAAAAATATATATATTTGTACTCACAGTGCGGGCTCTATGGCACGGCGCAGAATCGTCCTGAAAAATTGGGTCCGCGGTATACTGCGTAATGTCCTCGATTGTTGGAATAATATGTTTTTTTAACACTTTTTTGTACTGAATGGCATTCATCGTACCTTGTACAAAATTTAGAGGTCCTAAACCGTATGCTGTCATGCACCCCCAAATCATCACGTAGGGTGAATGTTTAACGGTTCGAGTGACGCACGACGGATGATATCTTTCCCCACGTTTTCGTCGAACTATCTTTCTGCCGTCTGGACCAAAAAGGTTGAATTTTGATTCATCAGAGAAAACAACATTTTGCCAATCCTCCAAGGTCCAATTCTGGTGCTCTTTCGCCCAATCCAGTCTAGCCTTCTTCATTTTGTCCGTGAGTAATGGTTTCTTTGCGGGACTCTGTGCTTGGAAACCATGCTCCAACAGCCGCCTGGACACTGTTTTTACTGAAAATGTTGATGTGCTGGTAGACTGCACCTATGCGTGTATTTCAGGTGCCGTTAAAAATCGATCGCGCATAACAATTTTTTTTATTAAGCGATCATCTCGGGCAGATGTCACGCGCCCCCGTCCGCTTCCTTTTTTCCGTTCTATGGATCCAGTTTCTTGGATTTTTTAAAATAAAAACCTCACTGCACCTTCTGAATACCCAACTCGACGAGATATTTCACAATTAGATATGTTTTCTTGCGACAATGTGATTATTTTGGATTTTATCGCAATCGACATTTGCTTTGCACTTTCCATGATTGTTGTGTTATGTTCACTCAAACGCGGGTAAAACAAGACTGTTGAGACATTTTAAAATGTAAATATTGTAGAAAGGTGACACATAGTGTCCTTAATTTATTAAACAAAAGAAAGAGGTATCGATAAAGGATTTCTTAGAAAAAGGGTTCAGTAAAGTCAAGGGGCGCGGTAGCAGGTAAACTCGTAATTTTTTTTGTCTTGCGGTGTACATAGAGTAAAAAAAAATGTTGCTTATAAGCGCCGTATTATTATTATATTATTGTTATTACAGTGTATTGACGTACTTTCTACAATAACTTTTTCTGATTTTTGGGTTTAATTTATAATTAATTATACTAAAATAAAAACTTCGTCATTAGTATTACAAGTTTAAAAACAAAGTGTGTTACAGAGTGAATGTCGATTCATTAAAAAATAAACTAAAATTATTATTTGTTTTCGTGATAAAATAACATTTGCACATGCTAAATTCTGTTTATTGTGATTGTTTATGTTTATGTTTAATGTATGTGAATTAAATTACAAAAACATTACGCTAAAAATGAATGTTAAGAATATGGGTAATTTTGGAATAAAAAAAAAAGCGTCATATATTATGTATTAAGTTAAAATTATTATTTTCAAATGAAAGCATTTCTTTTGGAACAAATTAATTTAATTTTATATGTATTGAATTGCAATAAGACAGCTGGGTCAGTGTTAAAAAAAAAACAAAAGCTAGATTTAATTAGATAACTATTATAATGTCCACAAAACATTTCCTGTTTGGGTGTTAAGTTCGAAGCAATGGAAAAAACAATTAAAAAAAACTTTTCATTGAAACTGTAACCATTTTAACAGCATTCAAATTACTTAATGAAATTTTACGCCTCTCATAAAACGAGGTGTACGCCATTTAATTTGTTTCTTTTAGCTGTTAATATTTAAATAACAGGCTCTCAAATGGACCTCATTTTATTATTTGAAAAAAGAACATGTTTTGGACAAAAAATCCGGATGTCGCGCCGGATTCGGTAACCGTTTTCAACTGTCAAACTTCGTACCAGAGTTTTGTTCTTTTTTGACACCGTCGCGTCGCGTCGTCTTCAAACTAATCTCAAACATTAACAGAAGGGAAGACGTTCAAAATGAACTACATTTCAAGTCAAATAAAATATAAAAACCTGGGCGTCAGTGCTGACGCCTTTGTCAATCAATTTCTACTTATGCTCTGCCACAACTTGATTCCAATTTTCGAACACGGAAAATAGAACTAAAATTAAAATGTTTGCCGATAATCAGAAGAGTGCAAATTATAAAAAATATAATTAAATGGAGCCCAAAATATAGAAGAGTGAGCATTGTACTATCTACGTAATAATAAAAATATTTTTTAAATAATATATTATAAATCTAATTGTATGACATGAGCACTTTAAGTATCCTACAAAATATTTATTTAATTCCTTCATTTCAGTTTATATATGTATATATTGAACAGGTTTGGTTTTGGAAATCAATTAAAATTAATATTCGGTGCTTTATGATCGCAAAAAAATATAAATAAATCATTGTAACGTGTAATAATAAAACGAAGACGGCTGTGCACATAAACTGTTGTTTATTTTATTAGGCATTTTAACTTTATAAAGCGGTTGTTATAAAATTAACAAATCACAACAGAGATGCATTTACAGGACATAAATCAGTTTTGTCTACTAATATTTTGACAAATTAAAATTTTTATTATTTTTCGATTTAAATTTATTATGAATAATAAAAAAAACCAACATATTTTTTATATCTTTATATTTTATCAAAACTTATGATATTAGGAATTTTTTAAATGATAATTTTTTTTTATTGCTAGCACATAAGGGTGCGATATGAAAATAAAAATAATGTTAGATGTGCGTATTTTGTATACAACTAAAAAATGATTATTTTCGTATAAATCAAAATATTACGACAAAGACAGAGAAACATTTTTGAAAAGAAGATAAGGAAGACTAGGCATTTACAGAACTTAATACCTGTCATTGTATGGTTTAAGTGGTAAAAACGATACACTTAAGAATTTAATATATAGTATATGGATGCCCAAAGATAGACATAATGGTGAATGTTACGCAGCTTGTAATGTGGCCACTAAAATCAGACAATGGCAGTTCATAAGCTTTGTAAATGCATAGACTTCCTCATACCCTTCTCTAAAATATTCTCTATCTATGTTGTGAAATGTTGATTTAAATACCCTCCTAAGAAGTGAAATCCAATATTTGTCTACAAACATTTGGATTGCTGATATTTTTAGTCACCTCACTAATTTTGACAGCAAAATATTGAGTTTTGAGAATAGGTGTCAGAAGAATCTTGGGTGTGCGGTGGTTTGATTTTGTGAGGAATAAATTAATAAGAGAACGGACGCACCAAACTTCAGTGACAACTGTCATCAAGCAGAGGCGATACGGTAGGCTGGGCCATATACTGCTGATGCCTCCTGAGAGCTTTAACTACGCTTGCCTACTTCACAAGGCATCTGGTCTCGACGTCCCGGACGTCCGCTGCTGACTGTTTGTCGGCAGTTCATGTTAGAACGCACACGGTAGGATGCACAGGAGCTGGCAGCCTGAATATAACTATTGATAAATTATCACCTTTATTTGCTCTTAAAATAGATTTTCTGCTACTTTTTAATAGTGTGGTTGGCCTTATATGAAAGGGCTGAACATAAAATCTAATTTTATGTAAAAAAAGTAATTTTTAAAATTTACTCATGACGCCTTCATCCACTCATGTCTTCAGTTCATAAGCCCTGTAAATGGCGTAACATCTATATCCCTTTCAAAGGGAGTGTCCATTTCATTGAAATCTTTAAAAAAATGTAAATTCTTATTCAAAGATACAATCGTGTCCCGTCACATTTTGAACGCCCGTCGACATTTTGAGTACAAGTGGCGACTGGAGGAGGAGAGAAAGCAAATAATGATACCATAATATGTAATATCAAAAGAAGATGATAAAAATGAGTGTTTGTATTCCATGGGAATATAATAACGTCACACCAGCGAGTTACACACTTGACAGGATGTGCTGTACCTTGTCTTTTTTCCTTTGACTAAAGCGAAATAACTCACCCGTACTCGGATAAATTATTCACAAACGTATATAAAAACGATTTAATAACAGCGCATTTCTCCAAAGGAGGGTGTTAACATGAGAACCAGTATGATAGATTACACTGTAGAGCGCAGATCATATGCATCAGAATTCAGAATGATAAATCTTTAGTATAATATCCGACATCATTTCTTCGATAGAATATAATAGACATAATGCACTTTTCTTGAGATCATATAAAATTGATAGTGACCGAATAAAGTTTCGGTTTTAGTTGGCTGGAAATTCGGCTAAGCCGAAACCCACGGTCGAGATGTATCGGATAACGTTCAGATGTGCTCGGTGCATCTTATGGGTCGCGATATTTCGTATTAAATTTTTGTAATCTCTTCATAGTTAATAAATTAAAGTTCCTATAGTGTATTTTTATTTTATTTTATTTGACTTTTTGT
The DNA here is from genome assembly GCF_059751315.1 of Micrasema longulum. Taxonomy (NCBI): domain Eukaryota; kingdom Metazoa; phylum Arthropoda; class Insecta; order Trichoptera; family Brachycentridae; genus Micrasema; species Micrasema longulum. The sequence continues at coordinate 8,410 of NW_028277956.1, forward strand.
ACATAATGTTATTTGTACATTGGCGGGCTTATTGCGGAATGGAAATTTCTTCCAACCAACCAATAAAATAAAATTTTATTTTTCTAATTCAAGTTACAAAACATATTCAATATAAAATATAGATTAAAAAGATAAAGATATATAAAAATAGAAATAAATGTATTTGTTTATAAATTACCTAAATTAAAACTATTACTCAATGGGAAAAAGGAAAAAAGAGGAAAGAGGAAAGGAGGAGAGATTAAGGAAGAGAAAGGAGATATTTCTTCAGACGTGATTTAAACAGAGATATTATAGTAACATCTTTGATGATGGATAGGAGATGATTCCACAGTCGAGCCGCATGGACACTATATGAGTTAGAAAAGAAGGAGGAATCGTGAATGGGCATTAAATCGGGTTGTGGTCCTGTGGCTAGTGTCTCGGACTCACGGACCAAAGGTCCGTGGTTCGAATCCCCCTCTATCCCAACTCGATTCCATTTTCTAATAGTGAGTTATTTACAACTCGTTGAAAATGGCCCTCAAAATTAAATGTTTGGGTAAATCATAAGAACGCAAATATTTCTTTTTTCAAAAAAAAGAAGAAAAAGAGAGTGCTTTGAGAATTAGAACGAAGAGGTAAACCATGAACTTATAAGCGTTGAAATTTTTCACGCAGGTATATAGGAGCGTTAGGACTATGAAGTACATTGAACAGAAGTGAGAGGTGTATTAGTGTACATTGAAGAACTGTCACATATAAGTTATATGTGTAACATAACAAAGAATTAAAAAGCGATTCAAATTTAAAAAATGAATTTATGCATTTTTTTTAATTGTGTATTTTATAAAACACTTATTTTAATGAACACGTAAGATTTAACAACAAAAACGCCTAATTTTGGAAGTTTTGGTTTCGGCCGAAACTACAACAGAAGCCGAAATTCGGTTTCAGTTTTTCGGTCATTCACTAAAAACTGGTTCAACGTTGGTACATAAATAGTAAATGCCGAAAATTACAAGCTAAATATAAAAGAAAACGAAAATATTTCAAATCGTTATGATCGTAGAACGTAAAACTTTTTTTTGAAACTTCGTCATAACTTGATAAGTTCAGAAGTATATCTTTCAAAAATTGGGTTAGTTATCTATATATATTTTCAAACCTGTAATATGAAGCCTTTATAAAACCTTTTCAAGATTCATAAGGCGGTAAATGGATATTCTATAAATTAAATAAATATTAATATAAACTGTTTTTAAATAATTGCAATGTTACGAGATCTTAGGTAGGTTAAGTATAAATTATATCGTAAAGAACCTGCTAACGAATTGTATGCTTGCAATTCAGCAGGATTTTAATTTTAATTTATAGTGTGAATATTTTTGAAAACAAAATTGCGACAGGCGCCGCACAGTGTTTCGTTTCATACAAGCTAGAAACTAAAAATTCTGAATGTACTTTTAACTCACGTATGCGATTCATTTAATCCTAAAAAGATGTTTTTTTTATTAAATATGTATTAATAATTCGTTTTATAAAAAATATGTCACATTTTGTTATTTAATAAACGAAATAAATTTTCTGGAAATTGATATCTGCATCCAATAATGTATTTAAGGGTCATAAATAATTGAAATTATTACTTTAATTCTATTGACTGATAAATCGGTCAACCTATAAAATAAATCATTGAAAATTATATTAGATACTTAGGCATAAAATAAAGATTTCACCCGAGAGAACTAATCTGCCTTCACTTGTTTTGTCAGAATAACCATTTTACAGCTGATTTTATTATGTTAAACATAAAAACTCAAAGGGTTTAAATAAACTTAAAAGTTTGACATTGTAAGGAACACAGAAGTGAGGCAACGAACACAGCAACCCTTGGTATCTACTGTCATCCAAGGCGTTTTGGCTGGCAAGGCCATGTACTACGTATGCCTTCCGAGAGACTTAACCATGCTTGCCTATGTTACAAGGCATCAAGTTCTCGGCGTCCTGGGCTGGTATTCCAAACGAAATTATAGCGCGCTATAATGCATATTTAGTACGTAAAAACGCGCTATACCGCGCTATAATTTTGTTTGAAATACCAGCCCTGGTCGTCCACTGTTGACAATTTGTGGGCAGTTTGCGTCAGAGTTGCGGTACGTGGACTTAACTTGGGAGGATGTACGGGAGGTCGATCGCTTGGCCGGAGGCAGATTATGGAATCCATATGCTCCACATAGGGAGCGGATATGGTATGATGATGATAAAACTTAAAGGTCTTTAAATAAAACATTTGTTATAAGTGATTTTCATATAGATTTATTTTGAGAAATATAATAAGAGCATGTAATGTAGATAAGCCAAAGGAATAAAATTCTTGTCAAGAAACTCTATTAATACTAATAGAATTCATGTCACTGGGTTTGGCGCCACAAATATAACAGGACATGGTTGACTTATTTTTAGCCAAAACGTTGCAAATTTTACCATCTACCATTGTTAAAAGCATTTTAAATTTTATGGACAATACTACACCTCCAATATTAACATTTAAATTTTCAAGTTTTTCAATTGCATCTTGAAGTTTTTCGATTTCAGACTTAGTAAGAATATCAGTTTCTTTGGCGAAAATAAATTTAATAGGACGACAATAAGAGGTTGAGGAAGGGCTTAAATTTTGCCAAATTACTTTATTAGGGTCATCATTAAGCCTTAGTTGTATTGGAACGAATGACATAATAAATAAAAATTAATCTATTGCATGCTCTGTGTGAAATTTCTGTTTATAATTACTATGTCCCGAGCTTCCATCTCCACCGCACTTGCATATAAGAGTCAGTACAGAACCTGAAGGAACTCTTTCTTTTAAGACTTCTGATTCTACATTTAGCAATCGTTCCACCGTATGATTTAAAATCGCTTGTAGCTGGATTTCTGCACTAGTTTCCGTTATTTTGACAAATTCCTCGCTCAGGCATCATGCTTCTTTTGCTTTTCTTAAACTATAAAATGCCGGATATATGTTGTGGCCGGTTTTTATGGCATTTTTACGCATAACTTTGTAGGAATGCGAAGATAATTTACAGTCAACGTATAAACTTAGCGCTTCCTCAATTGACAATGCCCGCTGTTTGTTCACTTGTTGACGTTCCCTACGTATTTTTGCTACTTCATTGGGAGTAGCTTTCAAAATTTTCTTTAGGAGATCGGCAACTGTGCGTTTTTCTGATGCTCGAATAAATACCTGCGTGGCAAACGAAAGTTCTTCAGATGTCTTCGTACTCACTAAATTACGCACTTTTGTCCTTTTGCACTGATCACTGCATACCCCAAAATCCTTTGCGGGCCTTCCAGTAGACGTAGATGGTTCATTCATGTCTACTGAAGGACTTTGTCGAAAGTTTTCACATATCAAAATATTTTCACTACCGTCGAGCCACTCAAATTTTTTTTTAACAAATCTATCTAGTTTACAGCCAGATTCGGTCCATTTTCTGCTTATATTTAAACAAATAAGCTTAATTTGATTTTTTATCAGTTTTTCACCACTTGCACCAAGTTCACCGACTTCAAATTTACTAACAATAATATTTAACACTTCTTGAAGCCTTTCTTTCTTCGTCAAACTCTTCCACATCACGTACAATTCTTGCCTGGAAATCTCGTATCTGGTACCTGTAAAATAACAAAATAAGATAGATGCAACTTCGTGCGGTAAAATATCGAAACTGTAATGAAATAACAATAAATTGGTCTATTGAAAAATAAAAATAATTTTTTGCTACTTTGATATACTCTCCGAGATAAATTCTCGAGAAGTTAGAAATTGATATTTTTATAACTACTGAAAAATACATAAGTTAAATTATTGTTTTTTTAAATACCTAAATGAAATACATTAAAATATTAGAAAAAAAACTATACAACATACCTTCCTAAATAGCTTCCATTTTTTTAAAAATCGAAATAAAAAACTTTAAACTTGATAAACAACCTTTACACGTCGGACGCCAAAATGCAAATAAATGTGATTAGGCTTTCAAAAACCAATTATCCGACTTTCATATTCTGGTATGAATCACCCTAAGCATTAATCACCCCAATTAGGCTTACAATCGTCACACTAACTATCTGGTAATGCCCCCATGACGTCATCGTTTAAGAATTCAAAAGTGACTTTTTATCTTGTAGCTTGTATGGGTCAAAACACAGTGCGCCGTTGCGCAGTTGATTAGACGGCCAACTGTGAAACTGGCATTGCGGGTGCGATTTCCGACAGTTTTTTTATCTTCTTAATCGGTCTTGTTATTGTGGTGTATTTTTCTTAACTTCCTTCCATATCCTCTCTTTTTACCTGCTAACAAGCCTCTAAAATAAAGGGTTTAGCGGGTTATTCCTTTTTTTTAAAAAAATTGTGACTAAATTAGTTGATGGTTGATGATTTATGCTATAATGCAACATTCTGTTGATTCACTATTATGAAATACGCTAATAATTTACGACATGGCAGAAACAGATCTTTGAACTGGGTACTGGCTAGGTATTGTGTATTTACACAACGAAAATAAATCAAAGAAAATTAATACCTTATACACAATTTATTGGTTATGTAAAAGTTCACTTTTAAGCTCTCTGTATTAGATAATCACAAATGCCTTCATTTTGAAGATTACGCTACATAATATATCCTCGAGTATCTTTGATCATATGTTTGATTATAGAGACTAAGAAATGTTCCGGTCTAAGAAACTGCGATAAATTAATAAAAATCCCTCCTGTTTAGTTCCGCAACCATTTCCAAATTAACCTTTAGTATCTGCCACAGTAAGGTTCCAGATAAATCATGATTTCCAATATAAGTGCGTCCCACGATCTTATGAACCTCGCGCTCACCTTTCAAAAAATCAGAGGCAAAAAATCGAGCGGGACGCTCAAATGATGTCATTGTGTTGACCAATTATTCATCTCGGCAGCACTAGATTAATAACTAAAGTACTCCTTACATCTCCGCCCCCGCTCTTTAGGAAAATAATTATGTTAAAAGTGAAAACATCATCTTTATTATGTTTATGGAGTGCATAAATCTCGGGGCGACGGTTTGGCGTATAGCGTGCGTAATATTTACAGTAAACGAAGCAATTAAGAAAGAATTCAAATTGCTCAAGTTAGTTTTGAAAATTCTTGTTAGGTTTTATTTATGACACAAAAATAGGCCGTAAACAAAGATCGATGATATCGAAAGCAATCAAGTGATTAATTGAGAGAGAAACCAATAAATTTTGTGGTAGAAGGACAGTTTAAAAATGCAGCGCTTTGCAATTTACTTATAAAAGAGTGGCACGATTTTATACTTTTTCTCCGTTTAAGTTGCTAAAAGTCACGACCGCTTTGACCAATATTTGTTTCACACTCGGGCGAGTTGAGTATAAGGCACCGTACTGCACGCGTTCAGTAATGTTCCACATCAAACAAAAAATAGACGAATTCGAGAGCCAACCGTTACCGTGACCTTTCTTGCATGGAACGGTAACCCACGTACATTTCCTGATTTCCTGATCTTTATGGTCGACCTCACTCGCACTAAGTATTCTCACGAAGCCTTTGTTTCCCCGTGCACTTCTGACCTTGCGGATTACATAGTCCTTTGCTCTAGTCCTTCGGTCTGTATCCAGTCAACTTCGACCGACACATAATAACGTAGGAATCATTACTTAATTATTCTGCCCGTTTTGGCTTAAGCGCAGCTTAACACGGACAATATCGCTCGAGATAAGTAATAGTCACTCGAGTCGAGTCGTTCCTTTACCGACAGTCGTACAAATTATCCGGTAGATTTGTATCGGCCGATATTAATTGGAGACCTTGATGAAAAAGGTAATGCACAACTTAAATTAAGTCGTCCGTTTGTTGCACAGATAGTCAAAATGTTTTGCGAAATTATATTTAAATCTGGACAGTAAAATAAGGTGGGCGAGAACCGACTGCCTTACTTGGGAAATAAATAGATGAATATTTATACGATAAACTCTAAGAGTTAGGACCGCCTATCAAATGAGATAAATAATATATTAGCATTGATCACGTAAGAAAAGAACTTCTTCAGAATATGTCCTACATACATATTTACGCACCAGATATTCAATGAAACCAGTCGATTTCGTTACTTGCATAATGTATGGGTTCTTCGTCAACGTGATGTGTAACACAGCCCGAAAAAGTTGTTGAAATTATGCGCGATCGCTCGCCAACAGGACAGCCATTGATTTAGTACAAATGGACAAATGTATTTAAAATCTACTTAAACAAAACTGGTTACCTTAATACTTGCCGATACAATTTACTCTAAACATGACTGGCATGTCATGTACAAGTAAATCAAATCTACAGATACCAGATTTGTACGAATGCGATAACTAAGCGAGAGCAGAGTGAATGAATTTACGACTTGGCAAAACACACTTTGGCAAATCTGGTTATTTGTTTAGACTTCTGGCCAATTTAGGACGTAGGCGGTCGACAAATCTATGGACCGTGTGGGAGGGTATTACTGAGTACTTTTTATATTTTGTTCGGGCAATCGAAATCGTTTTTACTCAAGATCTGAGCGGAATTGAAAGTCATTGAGGAAAATACAATGGCTAAAGTATAAATCCTTTGTAGAGCGAATGCTGCATGGCTGGACAAAAATTCAAACGGTAATGCTTAGATGATCACATGTGAAAGTTTGTTTTAACGGACTAAAAAATTAATTAGAATATTAAATAATATGCTAATCATAAAATTTATTTTATTTTATTTTATTTGGAAAATCAACAGTTCTACATACATATTTAAAGTAAACAAACAGATATAGAGTATAAACGTATAAACTCAGAACTAATAACAGATTTCCATAAAGTATACAAAGTTAGTAAAGAAAATATATTACATATTAAATAAATACATATAAGTTTATACACATAAAAATATAATTTTGATGTACTCGTTAATATTTTTCAATAATCAAAGAATTTTTTAAATATTTTTTTAAGAACAGTAAGTTATTATAAATTGGGCGGGATTAGGACAAGAATGCTAGAATAGAGGATAAGGAGGGGAAGGGAGATGTACATATTTATTATTATAATGTCTACTAAGTTACATAATGCATTTTTTGTGTAAATTTTAAATCTGACAGAGTAATGTTTGTGTAATCTATATCTTTAAATTTTGTATCGTACACTGAAAAAGTCCTACGAAAAAAAGCATTTTTAACATACGATGTTTTACTTATTGGTACATGAAACAGGTGGTACCGTCTACAAATCCTGGCTGGCACATGTATTGTTATTAAACTAAGTAGTTCTGTGCATAAAAATATATTTATTTCTACAAAAAACACAGTTTACCCTAAAGATAAAGATTAACCCGAAGTTTACCCATCGGAAGTCGAAACGAATCCAACTTACACGGGCTCATTAAAAAATATACAAATTGATAACATTTTGTAGGTAGATTAATGAAACATTTAATCCACATAATAGTTATTTCCTGATTTTATGTTCATTTAAAAAGGTAAACTTAAAATCTTTTTGTTCACTTTTAATTTGAACTTTATAGAGTATTCACATTATTTATTTACTAAACGATTTCTATAATATTCCGAGGGAGCCCATAGCTCTTGGTTGAGTTTAGCTGATGAATGCAGGGTGATTATCCGGGATCGTCTTTTTCTTCTCTTCCAATCTTGTATATTTTTTATAACTAGGAAATACTATCCTCTTAAATACGACACGATATTAATTGTCTCGGATTTTTCACTTTGTTTTTATTCACTATTATTGAAAATTTTATGGTTGGAGAAATCAGTTCCGAAAGAAAATAATTACTTTTGATTGTGTTGGTCCTTCATCAACACACCACGACCTTCGTGGTATAATGGCTAAGTTACTAGACCTACGAGAACAAAAAAAAAAAATCTCACGCCTGGATGTTCATGGGCGTCTTGGCATGTTGTGAAGCAAAAAACAAAATAAAAAAAAAATACTCTTTGAATTTTTATTATATTCATTCCCGAATATTCAAAATATGTTTTGTTCTTATTAATATTAAACTCAAGTGAGGAGTTAAAATATTTTATATTGTAAGTGTTTTATTTATCACATAATTTAACAACGAGTTAGCCAAACGAAAATGTTTTGCCTTATGAACCACTGGGTGTAATTAGGGAAGCGATGATGTAGTGTAGAAATAATTTCATAAATTTGATGTATTTACGAAACAACTTACGTAAAAATAAACGGTTTCACGCTATAACACGAAATAACTTGTGCGTTAACCAAAGTAAATCAGATATACCACTTATAAAGATAATTATAAATATAAAAAACTACCCCTTTGTGAAAGACCTCACTGTGTGTAATTACTGTAATAATTTATAATTAACGATTCTAAAGGAGTGTCATCGATCAACCAAAGTGACTAAACTGTATAATATGAGTGTGAAATAATGAATTTATGTACGTATAACATTTTGCCTCCCCGTATGTCATAAGTAAAAAGTGTTTGAAACATTAAAATACAATGGCTCAGTAAGACAGGTCTTTCATTACAATTACACAAGAAGTGGAATAAAGCCAAACCAATTAACAGTTAAATCCACACGAGCTTTATATCGCGTTATCAACCGAACAACTAACTCAAAAAGCTGCGGTAGAAGGTTAGCGAACAAATAAAAATCGCATTCCCACAGATTACTTCTGAGAAACAAATCCTAGCGGCCGATGTAAGATGAGTGAGTTAACCGTCAGATATGTGTCTCAACAGAGATGAAGAAATTATCATAGAACTGTGAGTGGAAGATCTAATTTACAGGGCTGTCATCGGCTAGTTTAAGTAATAACTTTGCCTATTATCTTCTTTGAAAATTATTGCAACATAGAAGGAAGACATTTTTGAGAAGGAAATATGAATGGCAAGGTATTAACAAGGCTTATGACCTGCAATTTTTATTTAATACACACAATTGAACAATTGCACAATTATAATTTTTATTTTTATGTCGGACTTTAAAAAAAAATCCGTTTTAAGTACGGACTCTTCTGTGCTAAAATCAATATATTTATAAATGTTATGACACAACAATATACAAAATACACAATAAAAATGTATCCGTGTAAAATATACAAAACAGATAAGTTATTTAATGATACATGGTGTTGTAAAGTTTGTATCTTAAATTTATTTATTTTTCTATAAAAAATATTATAATTCAATTTAGTAATGAATTTTGATAGTGAAAAATAAAAATAATTGAATAAAGTGGCTACTTTACTCACTGTGTAACACTCACAATTTTGCCTATGTTTAGACATCCTAATTTCCCCAACTTCAACATTCTATCTGTTGATAAGTGCAAAGTAAAAGGGCTGAAACTTTTATTGATGTTGGTGAGATTCATCTGGGTAAATTATTTCACTTACAAGGCAACGCCTGAAAATGCTTTATGTTATCAAAAAAAATTGAAATAATGAAAAAAAGCTATTTTACAAGGATGCCAGTTCCACGAAACTCTAGTTTTTAGCAAACAAATTAAATATAAAGTCGTGTTATCACCCCTTTCTCCAATTTTATTGATCGTGCTTATCTAGCTCCTCTGTCTTGACATCTGTTGCACGATGCCGATGCGCTCGATAGCATTTGAAATTTAAAAAAAATGAGTGTCTTTACAAATCTGAAATAACGTTGAAAATATATAGAATATTTCTGTATAAATGGAATGTGTAGTTAAAATTGTCTACATTAATACTGAGTCCATTATAATTAAATATTATTATTAATTTAGATATGTTATTGTCCAATCATACGAATACTAGCAAATTTTAAACAGCGTATTTACATAATTTTTATTTATTTAATTTAATTGTTACATTTTAATATTATGTTAATAAAATTTGTATAAAACCACTCACCGACTTATCTGTCTGCCGGTTTCGAGACGTAACCCGTCTCTTCGTCAGGACAACAACACTACACCAACATGCAAATACCACTTATTGTATAATTTCAGTCCATGGTTTATAAGTCTCGATTGTCCTTTTCTCGTTTTAAAAGATTGTATATGATATTTTTCTGATATTCTAGTATTGTGTTCATGTTTACTACAGTTTTTTTCAAGTTTTAATTCTTCGTCTACAATTACATCAGTGGCTAATTTATAAATAAATATTAAAGATTTTAGTTTAAAGAGTTCAGTTACATTTAATTGTTTAGTTTGTTCAAAAAGTTTTTTAGTTGCTGTTAGATAGGGAAGGTCATTTACTAACTTTAATATTTTATTTTGCTGTCTTTGTAGTCTGTTTATGTCATTTTGATTTCCTGTTCCCCATAGTAGTTGCATATAACATATTTTAGTTTTTACATAGGCTTCATACATTAATTTTTTTCCTTTATTGGAACAAAGTTTTTGATTTCAAAAAAATATATAACATATAACAAGTGAATATAACAAGTGTTTTTTTTTTTAAATTGTAAAAATGTATAATGATACTATTAAAATAAAATTTAAAAAATTGAAATCAATAGAAAAAGAATATCATATAATATTAAATAATAATTGAGATATGGTTTCTAGAAACTCATTCTATAGTATGAAATATCGTTAGTAAAATAACAAAGTCGCATGTAGAATTCCACAAACCGTGAGTTTAATACGAATACGTCAATGTTACAGTTGCAATTCAAATTACATACATTGTTTATGGATGAAATAAGGCAAATGTCATCTTCTGAATGCAACTCGGGAAAACTATCCGCAACTTTAATGAGAAAAACCAACAGTAAAGTTCGGTTACAGCAGACTTGTGCATACTGGGTCGTAATATAATAATGCACATACAAGGGGAACATGATTATAATATATACATAGTACCTACAATGCAAAATACTATGCACTCGGTACGGATGCACACGAGGGCGTGAACAAACGGATGTACGCTTTTTGACTTCGAGAAACATGGGTAGGCAACATTTATATTAATATTTAAAATAATAAATAACGATTTGCAATTTTATGAAGCATCATATACCTTAGTAAAATGTTTTTTTTCACTAAACGGCGTTGATTGGATTTTTTTTTGCAACTGCCGGTAATCGAACCAACTGCGCCACAGCGCCTGTGATACATTTATTAAAAAGTTAGTTCTAAAAACAGGGAACACATTTTTTTTTAAACTCCTTGTTGCAAAAATGTGGTTTAATAATATTTATTGCATTAAAAGAGTAATTCCTAAAAAATTAAAACAAAAACTAATGTTATAACAGTAAAAAGTTTTTAATAAATTTATTTACGGTTTATTGATTTTTTGCAAAGTTACGTGGCAGCAGTAAACAAATAATAACATAAAATAAAATAAAAACTTATCATATAAATACAATTTCAACATAGCATTAAGAAAAAACAACAAAAAAGTCTGCATAAAAAGAGTCAATAGAAAGAAACGTAACATTTCTAAATAAAACAGAATATACGGGAAATTCATTGAGTTAATTGAAAATCTTTTTTTCCAGAAGCGCTTTGAATAAACAATGTAAGTTTAGGTTCATTTTTTGACTTAGTAACTTTTTAAAAGTAAATCATAATTTTTATTCTGTTTTTGTGCGTAATAGCTAAAAGTAAAAGAGAAAATACGTATTTGAATAAATATTCTTACATACTTGTCCTTAAATGAGTTTATCCCAAACTCCTTGAGATTATTATATAAAATTGTGTGTAATATGTTTCTTTTAAAAATTTAAAAATAAATATAATAACAAATACATATCCAAAAATTATTAAAATTGATTTAAAGTTTGACAAGAAGTTGTAATAAATACGAAAAAAGTGCTTTGAAAGAGATATATAATGTATTTTTTGCAACTAAATTGATTATATTTACTAGGTAGGTTGGTTACACACAATGAGGAACTTTAGTGCCTTTTTTATTTGATTATAGACTATCAACCTTGGCCAAAAAATATAAACATTTGTTTTTGTAACATATTATCATCGCAAAGATTTTTTAAAGTTTTTTTAATTTGAGTTTACTCCACCTGTGACGTCACGAGTTGTCGTTGATGAGTTGTGCTGACATTGAAACAAGAACCTTGCAGCTGTCAAAACACACTAAACGTTGAAGAAAATGAGTACCCGGAAACTGGAAATCGATCACAACGCATAACAACGCTAGAACTGATTGTTTACGTAATCTATGAAGTTTTAATGTAGTTCATTTTCATGAAAACCATTTCCATACATTTTTGAGAAACTTCGCTGTACAAATAAATAGTTTTAATTTTTACTTCGCGAAGAAAAACATTTTTTTTGTACAATTTTCCTAAGCACTGTCATTACATTAATGAGGATAACATGAATCAGTGAAACAAGGATTCTGATAAATATAACCTTTTAAAAAATATATATATACATCGAAGGCTCAACTCCATACAGAGATAACTAGAAATTACTAGTTTTGAGTAATGGCTGACCAAAATTTTGACAGATCTAATTTGATTTGTAACAAATAATTCCTTATATGACCTTAAGTGAAGTAAATGTGTATTTGTTTATGTGGAATATTTGCACAAAGGTTACTAGTTTTAGGAAAAAAGTTGTTATGCAAATTATCATTATCATTATCAATGATCAAATTAACCTTTTTATTAGTTATGGAACTGAGAGATTGTCAAGTTTATTTAATTTTTTAAATAATATATGTCTAACAACAGAAAACCAATAGTTTTTAAAGTTAAAACTTTGTAGAATTGTAAAGGGGTGTTTTTAAAAAATATAATGAATAGGTAGTATATCTCAAAAAATCAATATTTTTTCTTATCCCTTTCTGGAACTAAGCCATTAACATGTCTATCAGCTTAATACGGTGATTTTGCTTAATTATTATGTAAAATATGATTATATTTTATGAAAAGAAAAGATTTTGTATCCCTGAAATGTCTCCGTAAGCTGCATACGATGGTAATTTAATGAATGAACGCAAATCTTATGAATGGAACTCCGAACGGGAGCATTACAGCGGTTACATTGTAAGGTAGCGTAACAGAATATGGTAAAGAAATTAAACATTTAATTTAATATCAATAAACACATATATTTATAAAATTATACATATTTTAATTAAGATATTAATAAATTAAAGCTTTTTTTTATAGTAGCTGATAAGATGTAGGTATTCATTCACAAAATTTAATCATTTCAAGATTTAAACAATCACTAAAATAGATAAGATTGTTTTTTTGCACCACAACAGGCCAAGAGGACAAATTACAGTGGTAAATAATAGAACACAGCATAGAACACCCGAGCTTGAGAAAAATCACATTTTATTCTAGTATTCTCACCGGGAATCAAACCCGGAACCTTCCATGTGTGAGTCAAGCGTTTCACTACGGAAGCCACCTCGTCTCGAAGTCGTTACTTCTATCTTTTGTCATGATTTTATTTTTTAAATATTTTTTATTTCAATCGTACCTACCTGTATAAAATAAAAAATAATGTCCGTAAATAAATAAATAAATTGCTTGTAGAAGGTCTTTAAACTTTTAAATGATTAACCTGAGGAAATAAAAGAAATGAAAAGCCTTGAATTTCAAATCAATTTTAAAAATATGTTTGTTTATAAATTTTATATGAAACGTTTGTTTTTTTATATATTTTTTTATTTTATTAAGATGTTATAAACTAACTTAAATTTAAATGAAAATCAAGCATAAAGAAACTAAAAATAAAATCATCATCTTCTTGAGTTTAAATCCGACCAGTATATTCATATATGTAAAAAAACATCACCTATTGCCTCTGCAAAAACGTCGTGAAATAGCGGATATAATTTATTTACTAAAAATTGCCTCTGGTTCAATCGACTGTCCTGAACTACTATGCAAACTTTTCATCAATGTTCCTTCCATAGTTTTAAGAAATAACCCTCTTCTTCACATACCTCTTGTTTCATCTAATTATAGGCAAAATTCATATTTATGGAGAACATTTAATCATTTTAATGTTATAAATAAATCATTTAACATAGATCTATTTTCAAATAATCTTAATGACGTACGGCGTTTGCTTTTGAAATAATTCATTGTATTTTTCCTTTTTTTTTGAATTTACATTAAATTACTATTCATTTTATGTTCGAGAATATTTTTTAACTTACTGTGATGCTACTCGTGAAAACCTGTAATGGGCTTATTTGTTATTTGTTTTGTTATATAAATACATAAGATAATTATAGCTGTTGGTTATACAAATAAATGAAATCAAATAAATAAAATAATATCCGCATCCGATGGTCCATAGCGTTGGTACCTAAACCAAATGAAGTTGATCTGAATTATCTGCATGTAGGTATGGCTTAAAGGATTCTGTCCCTGAATTGACTTCTTAAGAGCAAGTCGGATCACCTTTCCTACCATGTAAAAAAAAAATTTAAGATACGCTGCTATTGGTCTACCAATGCGGTGCCCTATGCCCTTTAATTGTGAAAATAAGAAATGTTTTTTTTTCTCTTGAAATTGATATTTGCAACTGGCGGGAATCGAACCCGCGACTTTCGTTTCACAGTAAACATATAAAAATCGCACATGAAATTATGAAATATACATAAAACTTTTAGTGAAGTTAGGTGTACATGCGAGTGTTTGGTACGTTATGTTAACTTCGTTCACATTTGAAAGAATATATTGTAGTACGGTTTTTTTTTAATAAGTAGATTCCATTCAAATCTTTAATAGCCTTTGATTAAAATATTTTTGCGTACATACTAACATTGGAAATTGGTATGTTTACTTGGTTCACAGACAATAACTAACACGTCGTTAAGTTCGAATATTTAACAACGCACTGTACAAAGTTGATATGTTAATATTATATTATAATCTCCGTTATCGTTTTGAAGAATCAAGATGAATCTGTTAAACTAACGTATAATATTTCAGATGCAATTCTATACCTGTGCGATACCTGGTAACTACCGACACGCCTATGGTAGACAGACTATTCGCAAGTAGGGGGCACACAATGTCACTAATACACGGCCACAATGCAGTGTCACATATTTTATCATTCACTGTGTCAAATCACGCTCACACCGTCATGCCACAATGTCACATATAGTATACAAATATTCTTCTCAAAATTCGAATATAAATGTATAAATGAGTGTAAAGCGGATATGTCATGTTAATTCGCGTTTGAAAAACCCATTTCAATTAAACTTATTTTAGTAAGATATCAGGGCTTTTTTACACCCAGTTGCACTAAAAAAAGTCAAGTTTCCTTCAATGTAACAAACCCATTTCAATGTTATTTATTAATCGGTATAATGTACAAAACATAAATGAAAATACTATTCATTCTCAAACATGTTCAGTATCTTTGTTGTTATGCCTTATATATATTGACAAACAAAAATCCGATAAAATTGTATACAAAATTGCAAGACGATGAAATATCTGTATTCAAAAATATATAAATGCATATTTTATTAGTGTGCACGGCAAAAATGATTTTTTTAAATGGTGAAGTTGTATTTAGTGTAATCTTCAAATGGAAATTTTCCGGATTTGGAAAGTGAAATTTGCTACAAAACAACTATGCTACAAAAACAAAAACAAAAAATATTTATCCTTGGAACGCGAAGAATGTATGTGACGCCAGTACAGTAATAAATATGCATGAGAGAGAGTGCGAATATTGAACTTATAACAAGTATGACAGAGACGCTGTTCGGTGGCCAGTGTTTGTGAAAAAGGATTCAGTCGGTTATTGACAGGGATGGGGGATACACGCATGAACGTAAGATGACCAGCGTATGTGTATTTTTAATTTATTTTGCTATAACGGGGCTAAATCATACGTTTATTTTTAAAATTACGAAAAAAGATTTATTTAACAGTATATCTTCATGTTTTTTTTTACATTGTCTGAATTTTATATCACCGCGCGCAAAGGAATTATTTACCACAGTCTTTTATAAGTATTCTATGGTTGGTTTGGTTTGCTTTTTGTTTTGGTTTTGTAGATGGATTTTGGATTTGTGAACGGAATAATGATGCTACGTCGCCATAGACTAAAGGATCGTCGTATTTTTTCATGTCAATAGTAGGAGGACCAGCTTTTGATTTCGGGATTTTTATCGCTAATGGAGAAAACTAATTAATTACTTAACTAATTTCTCCCTTATACCACGCGAGCAAAGCCACAAGTAAAAGCTAGTATGAATATATTTTTCATAAAGTTTATATTTAAAGCACTAACTTTGTGGTTATTCATTATAATAAAATAAATTTTAGTAATAATAAATTTTATTTATTGAGACGTTGGTGACTCATTGCATGTTAAGTTGAGTACTTACAGGAAAGCCCTTCTCCCGTATTTCATGCGTAAGAAAAGCTAGTACCTAATAGTTCTAGATCCATTTTTTTTATCATTGAGTATTCTTCAAAATTGTTTTAATTTCTTTATTAATGTTTTTTTTTTCAATTTTATTCTTTTCTTTTCTCGGCTTTATTTATTAGTATCTACAGAATATTTTTCTTGATCAATTTTTTATATCAGCATTTATTTTGATGTATATTTATACTAGTTACCTAAGTAGTAGTTTTAATTATTCATACATATAATTGATTTATTTATCGTTTGGTGTTATTAAAAATTGTTTAAATTTTCGAGATTTTTTTACAGGTTCAAAATATTTCTATGACCAAATATTCTTTTTTTTATCAGTATTTTTACCACCGGAAATATAATTTTTAAACTTTGTGTTTATATTTTTTTCTTAATTTGTAAATAACTTATAATAATAAAAATACTGGTGACGTCAGTGACGTCAGACGTCAGTCTGACGATGTCGGTCACGACGAAACCCGGTCACTGGTAAAAAAATTGTAAAATAATTATAAATAAAAGTGGAATAAAACTATAAAGTATTTTTATTATTATAATTAAAATGTAGTTCCACCAAGAAATGTCAGTAGAAAAATTCAATATTGTAAATAACTGTTTAGTATTAATATGTTTTCATTACTATTTTTTACTCATTATTTTACTTACATCTTACATGTATGTATTTTATTGTATATGCAACTAAAATGTAAAAGGCACCAAGGGTCGTTTATTTCAATAAAATAAAATAAAAATACGATATTTATGTCGGATAAAATTTCACCATAAATAATCACAGATAAAAAGTCAGAATTTTCTGACATTACTACCTTTTAATTATAATTTATCGCACTGATATTATATTTATGTCCCTTCAAGCTTTGAGTAACCGGAAAACGAAAAAAAACATTTTTTTCACAAATATTAATTTATTAATTTTTCGGGTGCATTGAATTAAATTTCTAATGTCCTCTTCAACTATTGTTTGGAGATATTTGAATGCGTTAAATATGCGACATTAGTATGCGCAATCTCATCTAAGGACGAAAGAGCAACATTTAATTTGATATAATTCAAAATTACAAAAGGGCGGGAAGTCCCCCTCGATTAACGCACCCAGTGTTCCATATTTAAATTATCTGCTATTATCAAAATATTTAAATGGAGCATAATGTAAAATCTCCAAGTAGGTACTAAATTGTGTAATATGTAAGTCCTTTTGTGATCAAATAATCGAATCATGTATATAAACATTTACCGTGTACGGATTATTCGCCAGAAGCAGTACAAAATTATGATTGTTGATAATAATCGATATAAATGAATGCAATAAATTTCATTATGTTTAATAATTAATAGAAACGTAATGTTTATTATATGTTTTGTTTAATTTTTATACAAATGTATACTAATCATCTCCCATCCACCATCAAAAGTGTTACTACATTATCTCTGTTTAAATCACGTCTGAAGAAACATCTCCTTTCTCTTCCTTAATCTCTCCTTCTTTCCTCTTTATTCTTTTTTTTTCCCATTGAGTAATAGTGTTGATTTAAGGTAATTTAAAAATAAATACGTTTATTTGTATTTTTTATGTATCATTAGTTTTTTAATCTTTATTGTCTATTGAAAATGTTCTGTAACTTAAATTATAAAACAATTTTTTTATTAGTTGGTTGGAAGAAATTTCCATTTGGTAATAAGCCCGCCAATGTACAAATAACATTGGGAACAAAAAGTTAAATAAATAAACAAACCTATATAATTGTCATTTAATCATCGACCTATTAATACACATAAACGCGCCCTACAGAGTAAAATATTTTTAAAAGTGGTAACACGAAAACGTACTCGTAGTTACTGAGTTTGTTTATTTATATCAGGGCTGCATTCATCGAGCATGCGTATACTACAAACAATTGTTACGGGACGCCAACTCATCAATCAGGACAACTCACCGTAGAGAGCTTGAGACGCCACAGGAGGAGTAATTTAAAATCACAAAACTTTAAAAAATCATTGTGCTGATAAAACGATACATAAGAATAAAATAATTTTCAATGTAGGTACGATTCATATTTTTATTTTTTTTAAACTTTTGTTTTGCATTGGTATATAACTAGAATAAACATGAGTGTTCAAAATGTGGTTCCTCAACCTGCGGCAAATTGGCATATGTTTGATAGAACGGACTTTAGTCTGTTGCTAGCCTTTTTCGGCTACTTTTCTCCTCGCAATTACTAAAATGTCTACAATGTACGCTAAGATACTTCACAAATCGATCTGAAAAAGATAGAAAAAGCAATGGTATAACCTTTTGCCTATGTAAGCAATGTTTTTATCTTGTTCAATACTTGTTTAAAAAACCAATATTAATGTTAAAAAACGTTTTATTAATATGTCACCAGTCGTAAGCTATCTCCTGTCTCCTTCCTGCTCAGTTAGTCAGGCGTATAGTGAAACGGTAAACAAAGGTGACGCGTATGTGAAAGGGAGCGACAAACTAAATAGAATTTACAGTAGACCGATGTAAAAAGTCCGTGCTTTTTACTTTACTACTAGTTTTGCTTGTCAAAGTCGACGTAATATGACGTGATGATACTCTCTCCCTCCGCTGGTCATTCCCTTTCTTTGGGTACGACTTTTTAGCTCGGATTCGTATGGAGAGTTATCTCTATATATTATATCTCAGTGTTGTTCTGTCTTACCAAGTTTCTACTAACCACTATGTGCTCGAACCTATTTATAGACCTTTATGCGTAAACCCGGTAGATATTATGATTCAATAAAATATATTAATTTCATATATTACAACAGAGATATATAGAAGTCTAGCCGTTTAATAGTATTTAGCAGGAACTTACTAAGTAGGACAAAATGTTAGTTTTTTATTTATTAAAATATGTAAGTTTGTAAATATATACATTGAAAATGTTATTAGGACTTTAACAATATTTATACTTTGATAAAGTAAGTAAGTACTTAAAATATATCACCCAAACATATAAATCATACTTAAAAATTAAATAATGATCAATCGTTTTCGAAGTTTGTTAAATGTTGCGATATTTCAAAGAATCACGGTACTCTTCTCGTACGTACTGTATTTATGATCAAATATGAAATACTGCTTTTGAAAAGATACAAAAGACCATACTTACGAAGGATTTCATTATTGCGAATGGTCACTGTTTGAAAATATCAGAAAGAAGAATCATAATTTATACGAAACCGGTTATGTATTTGCTCGGCGCGTGTTACAATTGTTGACCGAAGGGTGTTTATTTAATATAAACCCCGCGCCAAATCAAACCCTTCAGTTTATTAGGCAAATAATTTTTAATTATTTATTACACGGGGGATTTTTTAATACACGATTCTATCAACTTACAAGTGCGGATGGGGCAAAGAATAATAATAATTATTATTATCAACATCTGCCAAATGTTAACTGCATTAAATCAAGGTTTAAAATTTCTAATTGAAGGTTTAAATAATTGTAAGTAATTAATTTCGTTAAGATAAAGTTTTACTTACTTATCAGCATCCGGACAGTTGAAGAAAAAAGTCTTTTTTTTTAAAGAAATATTTGCGTTCTTATGATTTTCTCAAATATTTAATTTTGAGGGCCATTTTCAACGAGTTATAAATAATTCACTATTAGAAAATGGGAATCGAGTTGGGGTAGAGTGGGGATTCTAACCACGGACCTTCGGTCCGTGAATCCGAGACTCTAGCAACAAGACCACAACCCAATTTATGTGTTTTAAATACAACCAGGACACAGGGCGACTGTTTTCGACTCGACGGCTGCTCTTAAATAAAAATTTGACCCGACATTTCAATGAATAGGTATTTAAACATTGTTTTTCTGTCACTTTCTCGCAAACGCCTCTCCGATACTATGCGAAAAAGGGAACTGCATGTCGGATTGATTATGTCTAACTGAAATCGACAAAATTGGCGTTTTGCTGTACCGTTTTCCGGACATTAAAACTGAACCGATTTGTTTTTTTTTTGAGAAAGTCCAAAGACAACAGATAAAATTGTGCGCTTTTATAGATTTTTGAATGGTTCTAGCTTCCATAAGAATATATTTTTTAAAAGTAAAACAATCGAGACACGGTAATGATAAATATCTATAGTGTAAAATCACTGCTCTAGTGCCATAATCCGGTGAGAAAATATGGGAATACGTTTGTATGAAGAAAAGTCAGACCGCGTTTTCTCTTAAGCAAAAATTGTTTGGCGCCAGTTATGTCAGTTCATTTGGCGATATCCAGGGTGCACTGCAAAGAGGCGAACTATCATAACACTGTTGTGTAGTAATTGGAATGTTCGCCCACCATTCCTGAGGTCCTGGGGGCGTGAAATATTGATTTTCTGGGTTGTTTAAACTCAATCTTTCATTTTTCCTGAACCGGTACCTAACGCGTTGGACAAACCACCTTACCTTTATATAACAGATGATCGGAATTCAATGCATTTAGTTTACAAATGCAGTGCTCTATGCACCACCGTGGATAAAAATAAGGCAAAGGTAATTTATACTTAATAGTCACGTGACGTCAAACTTTATTAATATTTATTTCATTTTAACATAACCGAGAACGAAAACATTTTTTTTTTAAATACGCGAAAAATAACAATATTAATAAAAGACCCATCATATTTTTAAAATAATAATACGACATGAAATAAAAAACACATTTTTGTATTCCTTAAAATAACGCGTGGGCTATTATATATTTCAGTTAAATATATATTTTTTATAATTTCAATGCGAAATTTAATAACAAATAAATATATTAAACTTGGTAGATTTAAAAATATTGAATCCCTGCAAAAGCTAATTTAATGGATTAAAAAATAAACAAAACACGAAGATTAAGTAGTAATTACGTGATACCACACCATTAAAAATAACTATTACAAAGTAATGTAAATAATAATTTATTTAATAACGAAAAACATAAATATTCAAAGCGATATTAACTTTTTAAAATCAATTCTGCTTCCTTGGCCCGAAGCCCTAATAAATTGCGTAGGTAAACAACGATGTGCATCATTTTACCCAATTAAATGTAAAATAAATATTTTTTTCCAGTATGAAAGACGTTTTTTGCTAATTTAATTTTAGAATAACCAACGAAGAGGCGTCTCGTTATTACGTGATTTATGCAAAGAGTTCACGCTAAAATAAACAAACAAAATGGACGCCGAATTGAAAAAAATGTGCTATGAATTTCATTCATTCTAAAACCTAAAAGCCATGAACAAACATTTGTATTCAATGTAGGAACCATCCTAACTGACAGTAGCCAAAAAAGCATTTTATTGCATTCCCGCCATAATAATTATTCACTCGACTGGCAATGATTAATTTGGCGCGTTCGAAATGCGAAACCGTATTTGCCACTTTTTATGCGTGACGAATGCGAAATATTTGCCAATATCCAGTAGAGTTTAATTTTAATCTTCGAAAATCCGCTTTGTTTTAACCGTAATAACCAGCTAGTCACAATTTACTGAACATTGACAAAATACAGATTGTGATTTATCAATATTTGTTTAACCGTAAACTATCGATTATATAATACGATTTTTCAAATATATCTCCCAAAGCTAACTGTTTTTGAACAAAAAATATGGGAATTTAAATGCTTTTCTTTTCTTACTTTAAAACATGACCGGTAACTATCAACTACTAAAAATTACAAAATGGCTTCGCCCGTGTTCGCGTAAAATACGGCAATATTTCCAAAGGCTACAAATATTTCCGTTTTAGCAACAATAGTTACGTGACGAAATTTGTAGTTGAAATGCTTAAAAACAACAAATTCAATAAAATGATATCTTGTAAAAACATGGGAAGTAGCCAGTTTTTGATAGGTTCAATGAGTTTTTTAGAATCATCATCATCATCATTCCCTTTCCGCATCTATTGGTGCATAGGGCACTGCATTAAAAATAAGATGATCAGTCTTACGCTATATGTACCAGCCCAGAGACTATAAAATATTATTGTATTCTGAAATACACACCCTTTTAAACAAATATTTCATATCAACCATGTCGGGAATCGAACCCGAGATGTCTTGCATAGTAGGCAAACACGCTGACCATTACATCACGAGTCCGACAAAAAATGACAATTTTTTTGGAATAATACATATCCAATTGTTAAATCAATAAATAAAAAAAGAATACAATAAATCATAAGCAAAATTGTGTCATGGGGGTTTAATTTATATTTTGTATTCAAATAAATTATTTGATATCTCATATATTAAAACATAATTATTATTCAACTTTACAATGAATAACGCATTATTTACAAATAAGAAACGAAAATAATACTGAATTATTGATAATTAAGACGCATCTATAAAATTAAAATTGTTATTAAGAAATGGACAGTGGAGGTGGGTTGCACACGGATCGATGAGTGGATCAAGCCAAATATGTAAAATGTGTGTACTGTTTATGAAATTTGTTCTATAGGTCTATATAAATTGGTTATGTTTTATATGATAATTGTAGTTTTTTACTGTCTATTATGTTAATGATAATTAGGTTAATTGGATTAATTACGTTTTTTATTGTTATTATTATGTTAACTTTGTTAAATAGCTAATCTTAGGCATATTTCACATTTTGTAAAATGTTTCCCTCGGCACGGGACACACCCCAGTGAGGGAACATTATTCTGTATAAAAAAAGAATACAAACAATGTAAAAGTATAAATAAATAAATAAATCTTCTATCCAAAACCGGTAGACATAAAAAAAAAATCATGTTGAAAAACAACCTGAATTATTTGAATAAAATTGAGTTTCAGTACTGACATTTCTTGGTGGATCTGCATTTTGCAATTGAATTAGTAAAAATACTGTATTTAGTTCTACCAAATTAGGAATTAACCTAAATATAGTACTTTCATTTTTTAAATGAATTATTTTTGTTCTTAAATAATTTTAACAGCTCTCAAAATAAGATAATTGATTAAGATTTATAATATTTCTGTGTGTGAGAAGTAACTACGGTTACTCCAAATTTGATAAAAGTGAGTCATTACTATGTCGAAATCAAATGTTTCGTTCTCTTTTTTTTTTGCACCACAACAGGCCAGGCGGCCCAATTACAGTGGTGAATTACATTACAGAACAACCAGGATTGAGAAAAATCGCATTTTAATTTTTGTGTTCTCACCGGGAATCGAACCCGGAACCTTCCGTGCGCGAGTCAAGCGTCTTGACTACTACATCACGGAGGCCGCTAATATTGTATATGGTCAATAGCATTAAACTCCTAATTACGTTAAGAATAAAGTTTTTTTTATTGCAACTCCACACTAAATTTGAGGTTAAGGATGGTAAGAAAAACATACAGTACATGAAAAGATTTTTTAAATGTGTATATTTGTAATATGGATCGATATTTTACCAAAACCAACTCGCTTTAAAGCCTCTTTAACGAAAAATACATCATGCTTTAAGCATGAAAAATAACTAATTTTTCTCTCTCGACAAGTTGGGTTTTTGGACATACTGTAGTTTACCTTTCTCAGAGTCTCAGACAGATTTGACTGGCTAGAATAAGATGTTAGCCTACTCTAAATAAAAGAGTGTATCAAATCGAAAAAGATATAAAAAATCTGTTACCAAATAAGTACCACTAAGCATATGTCTATACTATACCTACAGGTCATTATTCTTTGTAATTTTATTCTAAAATTTAAATTAAAACCGGCCCACTTTATGTAATTAAAAATAATCTAGATAGACAAGTACCTTACAATAATTAGTATGTTAAATAAGTAGGTTCAACACGTAGGTCCTTTTTTATAAATCAGTAGGTGACACAGGAGTTTCGACAAGTTGAGCACTTTTTTATTTTTTTCAAATAATAGCAGGCAAGAGATAAATACATAAATAAGACTAATAAGTATTATAATTAATTTATATTTAAGCATTGTTCAAAATTACAATTATAAAATAAACGTAGCCCGAACGGGTTTTCGAATACAATTTGTTACTTTGTCAATGCGCCTTTCATATACGTAGATATTAATTTCTCGCTTTCAAATTTAATACACACAATGATTTATAAAAAATGTTTAATTTTACAGCCTAATATATAGTTTTACTCTACTCTTCTGGGTCTTAATATTAATACCAAAAAGACTTAGATTATGTGCAATCCGGTCCTGACTCTGATCAGCCTTTATAATAATAGACAGAGGATAGAGAAAATTGACAGCTTTAAATACTTGGGAGTTCACATAACTGAGGATGGAAGCATGCCCGAAGAATTCGCAACCCACTAAGGGATTGCTGGAGCAACTTTTAATATGATGCGTGTTGTCTGGAACTCAAGTCTTTTACTCGGTCAAAACAAAATTCCGTTTATTCAACTCTTATATAATGTCAGTACTCTTATATGGGTGCGAATCTTGGCACCTTACCAAGGCTCAGAACACCAAACTTCCGAGTTTTGAGAGTAAGTGCTTAAGGAGAATATTAGGTGGTTCAATTTTATAACTGACATTGAAGTCCAAGAACGGACGCAGCAGCCTTTTATAACATGCGTCTTGAAGATGCGGCGGTGGACCAGGATTGAACACGTGCTACACATGCCTCAGGAAAGCCTAAACCCAAGTTGTCTCTTCTTTAAACCCGCGGGCTCGCGCCGTCCTGGAAGGAACGATCTTTCGACTATATTTGGCGGAACTAAGGGGCGCTGGATTGACGTAGGATGAGGCGAGAGTGCTGGCTGGCGATGGGATCTCCTGGAGGCAACGGGTGATGTCCACATGCTACACTTAGGAGCGGATGTGAAAAAGAAGAGAAGATATAGTTTAAACTTCTTAAAAACCGTACCAGTCTGACGATGTCGAGAGAGCTATGAAACCTGTTATCGATCTATCTTATTATGTGGATTTAAGTGCATTCTTGTCATTCATTATTGTTTTTTATTTATAACGAACATCATCAAGAAATTTTAATAACGAATTTGAAAATATACGAGTATTTTAAGGAGAGAACATTTTTACATTACTGAACTTTTAAATGAATATTATTATTGTTTTATGTTGTTGACGTATTCGTTATAATTTTTTGTAATGATGGGTCGGTTTATCTGAAACCAGTTTTATTTAAAATTTGAGTAGTGTAAATATATTGCATTAAAAAACATTATGGTTCTTACTTTAAACTCGGGTCTTTTATGTTTAAAATCTTTTAATATGTCATATCTGCGTTTCGAAAGTTCATTCGTATTTAATATACATACATGCATATTGTCTACATAACTCTGACGCAATAAAAATCGTATTTTGCTATTGTTGTCGGTACATGTCATAAAAAACAAAAACTGATTCAGGATCGCAAATATAATTTGTATCCACTTAAAAAATAAAAACTAAAAAGAAAATCTGTTGAGATGCATTATAATTATCTATTTGGAATACCGCATAAGTAAATAAATAAAAATATTTTTCATATTTAAACCATTTATTTTGTGGCCAAACCTTTTTATTAAATGTTATAAAGTAATGGAATGTAACCACCTACCAACTTTTCAATGTGCACGTTGATGTTGGCAACTAACAGCATGTGTCATTTTATTTTATTTTATTTTATTGAAATAAACGGCACTTAGTGCCTTTTACATATTAGTTACAAATACAATTAAATATACATACATGTAAGCATAATTATAAGTAATACAGAGCATTTAAAACAATATGATTAATTTAGAAAGTCTAAGAAATATAAACTATATAAAATAATAAAATATTACCAGTTGTAGAATTATGGATAAAAAAAGATAATTTGGTATTAGAAATACTTTGAACCAATTAAAAAAATAACTAAGAAGCAAATTTTGAATAACATTAAAAAAAAATATATATATTTGTATTATTATTGAAAACTAATATTTACGTAAATAGTATATGTTTATGTATAAAAATATATAATGATATAAAAAAAATCATGTCAGCACGTTGGTTTTTTTTTAATGCTTAACTACAATGGTGAAGGTTTATAGTGGAAATTGCATGTTGATAAAATTAGTGTCCTGACGAAGAGACGGGCACGTCTTGAAACCGGTAGACATAGAAAAGTTAGCAAGTGGTTACATACAATTATTAAGTAACATTAAAAGAAGTTAGTTGGATACAGAATGAGGAAGTTTAGTGCTACGGGAAATTGGATACATAACGTATTTCTTACGTTGAAAATTAGAGCATTTAAGTGTACGGTGAAGTTTCTCGAAAATGTATAAAAAAAAAACAAAAAATACTACATTAAAACGTCACAACTTCTAGTTAACAGCAGTTTAAAATAAATAACCAATCAATTGTTTTATTATATTTCCGGTTTTCGGGAGGCCATGTTAAGCGTAGTTTTATACGCACGGGATTCACTTTTTAAATGTGAGGACAACTCACCGACGACAACTAGTGACCTCACAGGCGGAGTAATTTAAAAATTACAAAACTTTCAAAAATCATAGCGATGATAATACGATACAAATTATGGCTTAGTTTGATAGTCTATTAATAAATAATTATTAAAAAATTAAAACCACTGGACTTCCTCGTAATAGGGAAATTATCACATACTACGAATACGGATAAAAATATGTAAAATGGATTTAGAAAAATTAATTGTATTTTTGAAATCAATATGGATATTGCGGAGAAATGTTTTCATACATAATTCTTAAAATATACATTTTTTGAAAATTATCTCTCCACAAAAACACGACATGTTTGGCCTTGACAATATAACGTCAAGATTCTGGACGATGTTTTACTTAAATTTGAACGGTCACAAACAAAGTTTAAAATTTAACCGAATCGTGACGGAATAGGGGCGTGGCCAATGCAAAGAACCGTTTTCGCTGGAATTCAAATTTATACAATTTATAGTATTTTTAATGCTACTGATAATAACAAATATTTTTTTTACTCGACAGTATTTCATAGACCATTTTTAATTTAAAATTGTTACGACGCTGATGCTGACCGACGCCAACGCCGAAGTTATATTCGAACACGTTAATTGATTTTATTAAAAATTTATCTGGTGTAACACTTCGGAACGAGACTGTACCGACAATTAGATCAAACACAAATTTAATCTATAATGAGTAAACACACGCAAATTATACAATATCCGCCTAAAAAAGGTGCCGGCCACGGATGTTACCAATTTATTCAATTTTGTACAAATATTTTACCTTGGACTTTTTACATAAAAAAAATGTAGTCTTACATAAATATTACTTGTCGGCTGTCTACACTACAAAATATTCTTTTTGTTATTAATATTTGTATTAATTAAAATAGTTTCATAGAATGATATAATACATGTTATTTTTTTCTATTAGAATCTACATTTATATATTTAATTAATCTTAAAACAATAACTTTCCAAAATAAACTAGCTCTTGTGGTACACTATTTTAGATATTTATGTTTTAGTTGAGTTATTAAAAATAAATGTTTGCAAGTATTTGATATTATAAGTATAAACATATACATATATTTTATCGATATTATTCCTTGAAGATTAATTTTGTTTCCCATCCTTCTCTTAACTTATCCTTATGGTACCTACACGTACCTAACATAAAATAAAATAGAACATTTGGATTTGGAACAAAATAAACAAAATTTTGATATTTCATCACATTACATAAAAACTTCGGAAGCGTCGCGCGTCGTGAAAATTGGTATTATAAA
Organism: Micrasema longulum; assembly: GCF_059751315.1. Taxonomy (NCBI): domain Eukaryota; kingdom Metazoa; phylum Arthropoda; class Insecta; order Trichoptera; family Brachycentridae; genus Micrasema; species Micrasema longulum. Next base: position 36,562 of record NW_028277956.1, read on the forward strand.
TTGTTCAATAATTTACAGTGAACTTTCATCATCCAGTGCACCAATATTGAAGAACATCCTTATCGCAACAAAGGTAAGTCCATTACCGTGCTCCTATCCTTTATTCAAATACCGCAACTTTGTACGAAATTGAATGATATTCGTTTCTACGTTATACAGTCCGCTTTGCGTTAACATATACATATATGCATATACACACTTACATACATGCACAAATACATACATATGCACATATATATACACATACATAAATACAATGTAGAAATAAACACAAATTCGTAAATGAACCAGTTTATCTTCAATACATGAGAATGTAAATAATTTGTTTATGGTCAATTAAAAATTTATTTTTTTTAAACCAAAAAAATTACGATTTTTTCTAAATTTTCACACCGTTATTTTACAAGCGTTAAACATTTTGGGCAAAAAATACAAATTCTAGTAAAAATTTATTGCGTTTGCGTAGCGAATATAAAATCATTAAACAATGGTAGGCATTTTATATGTTTTAAATATAATTACTAAAATAATTTTGAACAATTTATCCAGCCGAAGACTTGCAGGTTGCAAAAACTGATATTGCGTATCAACCTTGCAGGAAATAGAACCTAAGAACTCAGTCGTGGAAAGCTCTAATCAGTAGACTTCAAGACGGACTAATATTTACACGATTTCTTCAGGGCTGGTATTTTAAACGCTTTTGTTGCAAGCAGCCCAGGATTATTAAGAGTAGCCATTGCGTAAAAAATGCTCGATGGGGTCACTTTTTTATTTTACTCACCGGACTGCGTTCTTCATTCCTTCCGGACACGAGGTAGATTTAAACATAATTCGATATTTTATGTCACAATACATAATTATTGGTCCCCTTTACTCAACTAGTGGTGCAGAGGGTAAAAATTTGTGCGCTGCATTGTGAACCAAATGCAGCTCATTTAAGTCCAGGAACAATGAAACAATGCAGTTTAAAAAACCAAATGAATATTTCACGTCCACACTGCCAGGAATCGAATCGAACATCGGTAACCACTTCAAAACGAGGCGGACTTATCTCCACTCGATTCCCTTATTCAGGATTTTTACCTGAGAGCAGCAATCGAGTTGAAAACACTCGTCTAGGGTTTTGATTTTATTTCATATTGAGTGAACACACAGAGATGTATTTTTCATCCACCTGGCCACAGAAAAATGTCACGATACAACACCCATTAAAATCAAAAAACAAATAACGTGTTTAATTTATTGAAATCATCTATTGGCGTTTGTCATCGAAAATTAAATATATTTCTTGAATAATTTATTCAGGTATGCGCTCTGCAAAGCCAGGTATAAAAATAATAAAATCAGAAATAAAGTAATAATTTACGATCAAGGTAATGAAAGATTTACAGCGCTAATGTCAAATACCGAGACTCCGTTAAGGATTACCATCAAAATATACGCCATTTTATGATTATCTCAAGACGGTAAATCAAACACCTGGATTTAGTGGGTGTTCTGTGGAGTTGAGTCCCGCGAATAGGTTAATAAGAACGACGTATTATAGAGATTCGAGGCCAGTGTACCAATGTAGTGCCCTATGTACCATTACGTGCGGATTATGGTTATTGCAATTTTAAAGATAGTGCATTTCAGCTCTTTAGGTAAACCTGTGTTGAACGGAGATTTTTACATGAGAAATTTCAGCCCTTTGGGAAATTGGATACAAAAAATGTTTTCTTGCGCGCGGTAAAAATTAGACATATAAATTGTACGGCAAAGTTTCTAGAAAATGTACGAAAAAAATATAAAAATATATTTTAATAAAAACTAACCACTTAGAACAGCGATACTAGTTCATATGAATCAACCAATGATAAGATTTCTGTGAAAGATATCCGGTTTACTTACCGTCAATGGACCAATCGGCAGAACTGACCGAGATTAAGCGGTAAAGAGCCTCTGATGTCACATGCGGAATAATTTCAGAAACGCAAAACTTTGAAAAATCATAGCGCTGATAAAACGAAACACAATGATTTAAAACAATGATTTTAGGCCTAGTAATAAATAGTCTATTAATAAATAAAAACCACTTAATTACCTTATTAAGGTGACGCGGCATCAAAATTAATTACTAACTAATGCATGACTTGCTCATCACATATTTGAAATGACAATACCAAATAATAATAAAAATATACATTCTAGAACAAATACAAAGTAATAAAAGTTTTTTATGTATATTTTTAGAATAAATATACATATAAATAGGAGAATCGAATTATTGTAATTAATAGGAACACAAATAATATTTTTAATCAAAACTGTCAATCTAATAAAACGAATTATTTGATTTATTATTTATAATAGATGTACAGGTTAAATGTTTATACTTAGATACTATAAATTCTTTTTTTCATAAATAGTAGGGCCTGTCATCAAATTACACGTATTTAGTAAATTGTAATAAAATAAAGCGACGCGACGGATGAAAATAAATATACGAAAGATAAAATGATAAGTAATTGAAAAAATGCTATTAATTAAAATGAAATAAATAGGGCCTAAACATAGAGATAGTGGGAAGGACAAAAAGTGATGGAGGATAAATGAAGTAAAGTAGGAGTGTAAAATTGCATTTGATTTGATGACGAGAAATAACGAACAAAAAAAGACAAAACGTCTATTCTCTGTTATTTTGAGTCAAGCTTGTTGGTTCTCTTTAAAAAAAAAGATTTTAATATCGGGTTTTCCTCTATAAATGCATTAAATCAAAAACCGGTGGTTAAGGAAACGAATTAATAATTAATAAAAACAATATTTTTATTGTAACTCCCACGAGAAAGGTATGAATTTATTTTATGTGGAGGCGATACGGCTGGCTGGGTCATATACTGCGGATGCCTTTTAAGAAAACCTTAACCACTCTCGCTTATAAGAAATAATGTTCTCGACGATCTGGATGTCCAGTACTGACCGCTCATCAGGAGTTCATGTCAGAACTACGGAACGCTAACCTGACTTGGGAGGATGCACTGGAGCAAACAGCTGAAAGAGAGGCCTAAAGACTGTTTGTAGACATAATAATACTTCATCTAGGGCTTTTTTACTTCATTTTTTAAGTAACCTTCGCACCAATCACATCTATTTTCCAAAGATGACCAAAATTAATGAAATGATCACACATTTATGTTACAATAAAAAGCTTAGTATGAAAATAAACGTACATAAATGATAATCCGTTAGACAAATTCTAATGGATGAATTTAATCATAAGAATTTAATAATGCTGACAAAGTACATGAAGCTATTGATTTTTTTAAATCACCACATTATGTTTTGAAAAAAATGTGGGGTATAATAAACATTGCTATAAAGCTTATCATAAAATCAGTCATGGGCTAAAATTTGTGTGGATTCACAGTGATTTGAATTTGAGCCCAATAAAACTTACGAAAATACTAATGGACGCGGCGTCAAAATCATTGTAAAACTTTTTTGTTATTATGTTTTCTGTCGTTTCATTCTACTATGACTGTAATGCTATGCTTTAATGAGTACGCTGGCGAGTACTAAGCTAAATTAGTGGATTTATTCGACATATTTGTTTTTTGTTAGCGTTTTCAGCAAGAGCGTTGATTAATCCGAATTAACCTTTCACAGTTCTCCGTAAATTATCATTATACTTTTACGGTTGATTTAACATAGCAATCTACGCAATCTTCGCATAAGTATCAGCTATTTGTGGAAATAATAGAGAAACACACTTAACGGTACACGGAGTAAATTACCAACCTTGTGATTATCAAAATAAAAATATTTAATTCATGATTTAAAAACACCACAACTTGCAGGAGATGACAAAATATTTATTAACATGTTTTAAATACAATTTACACAAAAAATACAAAAAAATATTACTTATATCGAAAGATTAACTAAGCCAATTGAAACTGTTTATTGGTGGATATCTTTTTTTTTAAAAGTAGTAGTATTTATTCAATTAAAATACTGGCTAAACTATGTATTTTGGGAGTGAGATAAAATGGGACAAAGGCGCACAAACATTTAATAACCATGATGAAACAGACTCGTCTAAAAAAAATACAAAGCAATCCATAAACAGTTTTTATTTTTAGGATATGCAAACTCCAGGGCAACGATTACAATGAAAAGTTAACATTTATCTTCAATTTTATCTGCAAAGTAAAATAAAGTTTTCTGAGTGAAAAATTGAATATGCGTGCATTTTTCTACTAAACATGTTCAATTATAGTTCACCAACGAAGGCACTTTAAGTGTTCATGCAAATATACTCATTTTCGTACATAAATATCGGTTTTATCGGAAGATAACTCTGTTAACTTCTCATTGTAATCGGGCCCTGGTTACGTATTCTAATAGGAAGATAAAATTTATTTTTAATTTTATATACAAAATAAAATTAAGTTTTCTGTCTGAAAAGTAGAATATGAATACATTTTTTTTTTCTAAACATGTTCAATTATATGTAGGTTATCACACATTTTCGTACATAAATATCGATGTTAGTTTATACCGTCTCGTTATGTACCGATGAAGATTGCGTTCATAATCGCGGCGCTGAACCCGCATGACAATGGGAAGTTAATTATTTTTATATTTTCATACTGTACCCCTGACTTGAGAAAAATCACATTTATTTCTTTTTGATCTCACTGGGAATCGAACTTGGAATCTTTCGTATGTGAGTCAAGCGTCTTAACCACTACACCACGGAGGTCACGAACATTGTTTTATATGAGGCCACACTGATAATTAAAGGTCAAGAAAATACAAACAGATGACTGCAAAAGGGATGATTTTCATTTAAAACATTATTGCGACGTTGAATTGACCAAACCGTATTGTTTTTTTTTTATTTCTTTTTAAATTAGTTTTATTACAAAATTAAATACAAAAATACAATTTTACCCCTACTATCATCGTCGTATGCATAGTATTCACGAAAAAATACATAACTTACATGCAGAGTTATAGTGGGATGCAAGCACCATTGCTTCCGAACTAGCAATTCTAACGAAAAGACAATTACGTCTCGAAACCGGTAGACACAAAAAATCGGTAAGTGGTTATATACTAATATTTACTAACAATAAATAAAGATAGCTCTGTTAACTTCTCATTGATTATAATTAGTAAGTTAACAATTTTTTGTACAAAAACGTGAATATTTGTTTGAATAATTTAAGCGTCTTTCTTGGTAACATGTAATTGGACGTGCAAAAATGTATTAAAAACAACACCAGTCTGACAATGTCGTAAGAGAAATAAATCTGGTTATTGGTTAATCAAACTATGTGGATAAATGTCTCAAACTGTCATTCGTCGAAATGTTTGTTTATTTTTTATACATTTACATAAAACAGCATAAGTACAATCATATCAAGTAGTAATTAAAAACAGAATTATTCTTAAAACTTTGAAAGAAACCAAAAAAGCACAATGTAATGCAAAAAAAAATTACAATGAAATTCCACCAAGAAATAGTTCACTAATTTGAATGTTCTACTATAGTAAAATTTACGGTCTCTTTTATGTCAACAGCTTAATTATTTATTAAATAAAAACATTAAAAAATATTTAAAGAATTTACAAAGTTTTACCTGAAAATAACATCTCTGAATTTTGTTACTATTTTTACAACATATTTTACGAAGAATTAGAATAAAAAATCTGTTTTTTATTACTAGCTGTATTACTGAAGTTAAGAGTCTAATTAAGCTTTGGGTTAGGGGTATTTAAATGAACTGGCAGATGTTTGTAACATTAAGATTGAACACGTTAAAGACCACACAGTAACTCGTTATAAATCTGACGATGCCATTATTTTTTTATATTTATTAAATCTCCAACTGAAGTTAAAGTACCTTCTGTTGTTTCGAGATAAATCAAGTTACTGCCGAACTAAATCTTGCAATGGGACGTAAAATAGAAAATATTAAAAAATAATTCATCATTTTTGACAACCGTTTACACAACTTGATGAAATTGTTATATTTCAATGTAAATGGATTTCAAAACAGACTAGCTGATAAGAGACTTTATAATACATCCAGAGGCTTTGTCATGAATAAATCAACGCCAACGTGAAGATTAACCCATGTATCGTGTAAACAAATTTAAGTATATTTGACGGTAATATGCTACCGTCAACGCGCAACGATAAATTTATTTACGATCGTGCCCCTGGACGGCTTTGAATTGTATATTTTAACATACTTTTTTATTGAGAGTAAAAATAAATACAAAAATTAAGGCACACAGATATGTATTGACTTGTCTGCCTCGGGATGTAGTGGTAAGCGCATTCGCCTACCACGCATGAGGTTCCCGAGGATCAATCACCGACAATTTCGACTTTATTAATTTTGAAGGTGTATTTTCACGGCGATGCAAGACTTAATATTGTCTTCTATAAAAATGATAACCAAACAAGTGCAGTGATTTATGCACCATTTAGAGCAAATAAATGTAAAGGTAGTAAATATTTTAGTAGTCATGTGTACAAATAAAAGTATAATAGCAGAAGTACGTGGTTAAATATCTTGTTTATTTAAAAAAACTCCACGCTTCTGTAAAAATAAATCGTCACGTTTATGCACTTTTTCCGATTCTCCTCTGTTTCAACATTTATCAAATGAGCATATTTATCTAAAGCACTTTTGTTGCGAGGAATATCTGAATATTTTAATTGATAATTATTTTAGGGCCCACAATTTTAATCCAATTACGAGGCATATAGCGGAACTCGCGATTTGTGAAGACAGGAGAATGATTGTGGGAAAAGAAAGATAAGCGAATGACAATGAAATACTAATATGCCTTAATATAAAAAAAATCAATTGTGAAAAATCAGATAAGGGTAAAAATATTGATGAATTAGCGTAGGAACATTTAGTAAGCTTCAATTATATTTTAATAAAAGTACAAAGTTTTATAAACAACACGGTTTTCATGACATGTTAGATTGTTTTATTTGATATACATATTTTGAAATTACAATAACAAGAAACAAAACATGATTAATTTCTTTTATTATTATTGAATATTTAAAGATGGTTGGAACACTAAGAAATGAGATAACAATGTCTTTCACATCAAAGGTAACCCGTGGTGTAATACTTAAGGGCCAGTTGCATAAAAAAAGGTAAAAAAAGTTATATAAGTTAAAAGTAAAATAAGGTTTAAAGTTAAATAATTGTTTTGTTTCGTCAAAATAGAAAGAGAGTAAAATAAATAACTCATTTAACACATTTTGACAAAAACGCAACAATCATTTAACTTTAAACGTTATTTGACTTTTAATGCAACTGGCCCTAAGACGCTTGAATCAAGTATAGAGCGTTCATTCATATAAATAACTGTACGGAATAAAATATTTTTCAGAACTTAATAACCCTTAAAACACACTTTTGATTTTAATTAAAATCATTCTTTAGCCACTTGAGACCTCACGTGGAAACAGTTTAAAAATCAATGATATAATATTAGTAGGTGTTTTGTACTGATTATTGAGTTTTACTCTAAAGATCTATATACGTGTAGGCGTTTATTTAGTGACAAGTTCCCAGTTCCCACACAATACAGGTTATGATGGTATTTTACTTATTTACGAAACAGTAAGAAAAATTTCAATAAATGGTTTTGAAAAATACATGTATGCGCGCTCAAAGGATCAATTGATTGTTTTGTTGATCTTATATATTTATTATATAATTTTTGCAATTGTAGAAATTCGACAAAATCAATTCAATGAAAATGCTTGCAATGTCGAATGATTTTATGAATACATTTTCGGTTAGCATTGAAGCGCCCATCATGTGTTCCTATGCAATGATTAATCGTACAAATCTCAGGAAAAATATTTATATTGAATTCGATTAATGTTTTCTAATTCTGATTAGAACAGGTGCATATATTTACTAACTAGAAGATAATTTTAATAAATCCTCTGTTTATGCTCATCTTTAAATCTATATTTCTGTATGTGAGTATAAAGTTTTTAGTAGAAAAAAATTAGAGATTTTTCATACATTAAACCTCTTGTATGAATGAGAGGTTTGGTTTTTCTAAAATATATTGATACACATTACAAAAATACAAATTTTAAAAATCTTGCGGAGTAATTATGTTTTCTTACTGTCCTTAACCTCTCATTTGGTGTGGAGTTACAATAAAAAATTGTAACATTATATTTTTTATTAAAAATAATTAGGAGTAAACGCTATTTGCCATGTAATGGAGGATGAAAATTTTGATTTCGACATTTATTTATTTATTCATTATACGGCACAAGTGCCCTTTACAATATAAAAAATAACAATATAATGAGTTAGTTAGATATACAAAAACTAAAAACAATTTTAAAACATGGGTATAAAAAGAAAAAGAAAAATAAAACTATGTAAATACGAGTACATGATGTATGTCAGCATACAAAAGATATAAAAATATAAAATAAATTAACACCAGATGATAACTATAAGTAGCTTTTGCAAATAATTCGTTAATCGTTACTATAGAACATCATAAAATATTTATGAAGAGATGATTTGAATTCACAGATACTCGAGTTAAAAATATCGATATGAGTGGTACATTCATTTCCTAGTCTGTGTATACGCGGTATAGGTGAGTTACAAAGATAGCTGGTTTGAGAAGGGTGAATAATAAATACTATTTTGTCTAGTTTTACGTGTTGGTATGTTAATATTTATTAAATCCAGGAGTTCGCAAACAATCGAATTAAGAATGAATTATTTTATATGAAAATATTAGGTCATACATGGTAATAACTACATTTAGTCATATTTTGAGTAACCGTAGTTTACTTCTCGTATATATATTTGTTATAATAATATATTTAATTTAAATATATTCGTGCAATGAATCTATAAAAATTCAATAAAGGCAAAATACAGGAAATTTACCTGGCATTTTCGTATCAGAATCTTAAGAACACACCAGTTGTTAGATTTGAATATTTAAATCCAGGTTGTTAGTAAAACTCGCGTTTAATTGAAGAATGTTACTTTGTATTTGTACTAATAACGAATGCAGCTTGGTCCCGCTTCCACCAATTATCTTATATAATATCTTGTACAGTCCGTGTGATGTTCTTCCCACTTTCCCACGAGCCACCAAGGAAGAACGGCTATTTATAATGACACAAATCTGCACCTATTAGTGAGAATTAAAGAAGAGAATCCAAGTAACGCAACATCGCTTAAGGGAATATTGCGAGAAAACGATTATGTCTGGATCTTATTGCGTGTTCTACGTTAAACAACTCCAAAGCAAATAACATCAAAGATCGTTAAATATATTATTAGTTACTAAGATCATAGAAGTGCACTTACTGAATATATAAAAAGAACTGCAGGGATACCAGAGGGAAGTGGCAAATCAAAAAAAATTATTAGTTTGAATAAAATTGATACTTCGTCACTGTAATTCAGTTAGAAAAAAAACATAAGCGTAAACTGAGTCTTTGATTTTTAACAGGAAATTCGAATGAACGAAACTCGCCATACATACATAGATGGAAAAGTTGAGGAAATGTGGATGTGCAAACATATGCAGAATGGTTAATGTTACACAGAGTGTAAAGTGGCCACTTAAACCAGCCAATGACAGGTCATCTACTATGTAAATGCCTAGACTTCCATATTCCCTTCTCAAAAATGTTTTCCCTCTCTGTTGAAATAAATTTAAATATGAATAACTCCCTAGATAGGAAATCCAGCCAGTCTGCAAGCATTTGGACTTACTCAAACATTGTTATAAACGTATTTTCAGTCAGATTCTTAGGTTTTTAAAATGAAATAGGTACCACCGTAAACCATGAAATAAGTTACTAAATAAATACTACAAGTTAGCAGGTTTTTCGTAATACACATATTTTTATTTAAGACATTATTGAAAAATTTAGGCCATTACGTAAATTTAAGCCGTTGCAAAAATGGTGCCAACGACTCAATCAAGAGAGCAAATAAAATGCACGTGCGTTGTCTACCATAGTGAAATATTGTTCTCGCGTGATATATTTTACGTGTTCAAATCGAAGTATTAATTCGTCGGTAGGAACTGAGGAAATCGAAAGTGGAACTCTTACGAGCATTGAATTGTATCAGGCGTAAGATCTGATCGGTTGGAATTTAAGAAGATAACAGTTTTTTACCCCCGGGGTACGTTATAATGGGCGACGCCAGAAAAAATAGGCACCTGTGGAATGATCCGTACAACGAGGGAGGCTGCGAGTTCCCCGGGGCAATCCACACTTGCTCACTTCGTGGACGATGTTTCTTCCAAACAACTGACGATCAAAGCATATCAAAGATTTTTCAAAACAGACCAGCTGAACGGCTATAAATGTTACCCAGCAGTGTCTAATAATATTACGTCACATTTATGAACACATGTTTTGAATCGCAAAATACAGACCAAGGATGCTTAAATCTGTCCTTGATTATAGACACGCTAAAGAAAAAAATGTATTCAAATACAATCTAAGATTGAATGGTATCATTTTTGTTCTTAATAATTTTTATACAAACTATTCGTATCAATCATAATCTTTGGTTTTCTTTTTGTAAATGTTTAATGATTTTAATAAAAACGAACTACTTTGAACGATGTCACTAATTCTTTAAAATCTACCAATTATAAGAGAGTTGTGATAGATTTACAGTTAAAGTTTATTTATTTATTTGTTTATTTATTTACATACATACGTTTATTGTACATTATTCATACAGTACATAACTCCATGGGACTAAAAGTCTTGTGTTGAGATGGGACTAGCAATTAGATTACTCAGACACATGAGTATATCACCACAAATATAGGATCAGAAACGTAAAAAATGTATTTAAAAAACAAATAAATATTTATATGTATATTTGGCACATCAATATGGTAAACAGTTAACTCTAACATTCAACTGAACAGACAGCAGAACTCGCCTAGAAAAGGGAAAAGAGAACTTGTGACGTCACTGGTAGAACAATTTTAAAATTACAAAACAAAAAAATCATAGCACTGACAATACGACACACATTTTTTTTTTATTGTTGGCTTAGTTTGATAGAATATTGACAAATAATAATAAAAAAACCACTGAACTTCCTTATTGTTGTTTTTCGGAGCTAAATTTCAATGCTTTCTTACTTTCAAAGATAATTATTCATTTTTATTTTTTTTGTTTCTTAAGTGATGAAAAACGTTTATTTTTATAGTACACATCACTTTTGAAAAATTGCTTCAAATTAAAGAGATCAAATGTTTTGAAACCATTGAAAATAGAATGTAATGAATTGAAAATGAAAATTTTGACAGTGTTTACGACCGTTCAAAAATGTGGGGATAAATTCCTGAATGATTAAAAATTTAATAAAAAAAGCACAGTACTCGTATGTATACCTAGTAATTACTACATTCTTCAGTGTTCATTCATAATAGAAAAGTTAACTACATATTAACAAGCAAATTGTCTATCAATATATTCGGAAAAAGCCAACTGAAATGATAAAATTATTTAAGTCAACAAAAAAATATTCTACTTTAAAATATATGTACTCGTATATATCCGACGGAATGATGTGTAATGAAGTGGTGAAAATATAATAACTTTTCATGTGAAATAAGGGCTGTAAACAACTGTCTCCAAAAAATTCATGTAAATAATTTTACTTGCGGTGGTGAGCATTTTATTTTAAATTAAAATTTATCTTTCCCATAAAAACAAAACACATTATAGAAAAAAACACATTTATACAATGGTTTCAATATGTCGGTCGAAATATATATATTTGAAATGTGTCATTTATGACGATAACTTTTATTAAAACATTATAATATTTATGCTATGTACTTGTTTTAGTGTATCAGTGTTATTATTATACATATTAGTGAGGGTAAGTATATAAATTATATATATTGTGTGAGGGTGTGTGTATATGTGTATGGGTGTGTAAGTATTGTATGTATGTGACAATGTGTAGTAAATAGAGAATAATTAACATATCGGGTTGTGGTCCTGTGGCTAGTGTCTCGGACTCACGGGCCAAAGGTCCGTGGTTCGAATCCCACTCTACCCCAACTTGATTCCATTTTCTAATAGTGAGTTTATTTACAACTCGTTGAAAATGGCCCTCAAAATTATATATTTGGGTAAATCATAAGAACGCAAATATTTCTTTAAAATATGTATATATATATATATATATATATATATATATATATAAGTGGACCTATAAAGACCACTAGAACATAGACGCAATTACTGCCAAGGTAATCACTTAATATAATAATGAATAAATAAATTATATAACATAATGTAATATATATAGGTAAAAGTAAACATTTATACCTATGGCCTCAGAGTAAGGAGGGTAAAATTTAGAAATCCACGGTAATTTTTAAACACCCCGATTATTGTATGTCATCATCATCATAATTCCCTTTCCGCATCTGATAGTGCATAGGGCACTGCATTGTTACACTAATCGCAGCGTATCTTGATCATTTTTGTTGCATGAAGGTAAACTGATCAGTCTTACACTTCAGGTACTAGTCCACGGACTATGAAAAATTCAAGTGTGAAAACACCCTTTTAAACAAATATTTCATATCAACCATGTTGGAAACCGAACCCGAAACCCCTTGCATCGTAGGCAAACGCGCTGACCGTTACACCACGAGACCAACTGTTTATATTGAATATAATAAAATGAAATATTTTCAACCGGCGCAAAATTTAAATAACAAATTTATTTTTTATTTGTTTACTTGTAAACAGTTTATTACACATTTTTTTTAGATACTTTACGTTGAAACATAATATCAGTACCTCAGAGCTCAGAGGCAGACGGATGAAAATTCAAACATCAAATGTTCAACCAATGCTTAAAGAATCTACTTTCTCTAAATGATTTGTAATAATGTATAGCATTTACTTGTATTTTCAATATCTTAATATATTGGTTCTTTCATTATAATACTTAGATTTCTTCAAAATCAATGGACATGATCTTAAACTGGATACGAAAATCGAAATGTCAATTCATCAATTTCTGGATTTGCATCCGTCTGCCTCTGAGGTACAGATATTAGTATATTATCTCATTTTATGCTTTTATAAATTAATTGTATACTCATAGGATAATAAAATTATAACATTATTATTTATTCGTGTACTCAAAGAATGAGCCCTGATTATAATCTGTTTTTGCTTAATTTTAAAACCTAATGAAGTTGTTAGTCATTTTAATCCTCGAAATATTCCCGTCACAATGCTCCCAGCTCAAATCAGAACATTTTAATTGCGTCTAATTTTTGTAATTAAGCCACTAAACTAATTAAGTCTTGGGTTCGAGCGGTGTTTGATTTTTCTAAACGATCAAGCTTACATGTCTGCTTTGGCGTTTTCAGAAAATTACTAACATTAAACATTTTACGAGACCTTTTTTACTTGTAATCTCGTCAATTAAAAAAGCTAACTTAACAAAAACGATCATTAAGATTGTCTTCGGATTTTTTTCTTCATCAAACCATTTAAGCTATATAAAACGGAAAAAAACGTCACATATTAATAAAACTGATTTAAGTTTCTGATACTTTCTTTTTTAATTTTACCTGCGATCTAAAATTGTAAATAACATTAATTTGTTTGGTTTCCCACCAGTCTGATGATGCCGGTCACAATGAAACCCGGTCACTCGTGGAAATCATAAATAAAAGCAGAATAAAACTAAATGCAGCATTTTTATTACAATATTTTTTTTAAATAATAATATATATTACAACAGTGTTTTATCTATTTTTTATTAATCATTTATTATGAATACTTGATAAACTTACTACTCTGTTCAATGCATATTATTGTTATTGGAATCATTTTAAGTTTTTCCATGCGCTGTATAGCTGCAAGACGTTAAATAATCCAGCTCATATCTTTTATTTAATGATGTCATAATTCAGGGAATTATTTGCTAACACGACTCGTTCCAATTCAAGTATATTGTAACGAGCTGTATTTGCCAATAATACCCCCAGAGGAATTAGAATCCGAATTTATAAATAATGTAAATGAAGACTAGAATTTATTTCATCCGTGCGCTCTGTAGCTGCAAGACGTGCTAAAATACAGCTTATATATGTTTTTCAATTTGAGGAACCGAAGAACTAAAATCCCACTATCCATGCGCTATGTGGCCGCAAGACGTGTTGGGGAAACTTATTGTAAAGCGGTCTTGGTGTGTTTTTAACAAAAACTAAGCCGTGTAAATTATTCATAATAATAATAATTATATTGTCCTATGTTGAAATGGATATATTTTAATAGTAAAAAAATGTTATCGAACCCACAAAATTAAAAATTAAGCTGCAATTTAACTCATGGTTTTCGAAACTATTATAAATTACTCAATACTTAATCAGTTTTGAATGTAAAGTTAGCATAGATATACAAAGTTAAGTATATTGAGTATCATATAAACAAATTGATCGAACCTCTGCCATAAACAGAATACTGTTTCTTTGATGTTCAATACAAACACATCTTATTTCGCAGAAAACATTTACTCGGCGTTTTTCTTTGTATGCTTAAGGAAATCAGAGAGAAAAATTATATTGTACCAAAATGATATGAACCTATTCCGAGTTTATTTAATTCAGTAAACTGATTATGTAGGCGGATTCTCAAAAGTCTAAATTACAAATAAAATTATCTTCTCGTAAATTTTTATATAAAAAAAAGATACAATAACCTATATTACTTATTATGTAAATTTATGAAGGTAAAATTAGCCAAAGTCAATGCAAAATACAAAGCACAACATAAAGCCCAAATTTAATAGTAAATTTACAAATACCAAATGAAAACTAGAGCCAATAACGATAAGAACAAAATGGAAAACATAGCTCTTAAAAAATAAATATTAAGAATTCGAGTTAATTTACAATTCTTAGAAATATTAAAAAATAGAAACCTCGCTTAAACAGGTTAACATATTATAGCAACAAAAAAAAAACGTTTGACATCGTATTTTGAGACGGGCTGTAGTCCCTTGGTTAGTGTCGCGGACTCCGGATCACGAGGTCCGATGTTCGAATCTCGCTCTACCACAACTTGTTTCCCATTTTCTAACACAGTTTAAGACTAAAAAAAAATATCCGTGATTAAAATACTTGGGTAAATTATATGAACTCAAAACATTATTTAAAAAAAGAAAAGTAGTAGGCTGTTTGATATAACGCATTAACAGAAAAATAACGAACAAATATTGCGATAAGGATATAAAAAAAAAATTATTGAGATAAACCAGATTGTTAGACTAATATTTTCAATGGCAAGATTACTAAAGGCACATAATTACGTTTTTCGTGAGATCTTAGGTACAATTCCCGGCAGGATTAACCTAAAATATTAATGAATCTCGTTTTTACTCAAATATTTTTATGTCCCTGGACTAAAAATGATGAAGACACGCACCGTTCGGAATAAACACTATGAAAAATAAATGAAAATGATAATAATAATGGTTTTATGATAATAATAATAATAGTTCCATCAAGCAATTTTCACACTTGATGTGAAAAATCGCAAAATTAACTGATACTTCAAATATTATGACACAATGAGTTCATCACAGCTCCAAAAAAAAAACATGATATGTGAAAATTTTAAGCTTCATCATCGGCTACATGTAAATTCATGCAAACATTTCTTTCTGAGAATTTTTAAATCTATAAATCCGTGACCATCTTTTCATAATCAAGGCTCTGAAAGCGGATCTAGACGTAACAAAAGTTTCATATAATTTATCGCGCAAGTTTAATATTACGATAAATAATAGCGTAACAAAATGGAGTCAACTGATCTTCATCTCAACCATTCAGAAGAAAAGAAACCATATAAAGAATACACAAGGATACAGAGAATAAATAAATGATGTGGTAAGTCTAAACACAAAAGAAAAAAAAACGAAAGTTACCCGAACATTATGATATATAGACAGGAATATTATATCCGAGTCATACGATAACTTTCACAAATAATAAAATACCAAATGTAGTGTAGGTATTATAGATTATTGTTTAACATACGAATGAATCATATTGCTTCATCCGCCGTATATAAGGCATCCATAGTGATTCTCAAACAAATCTCAAGATTCTTAAAGAAATGCGGAAGAGAGAAAGTGTATTAATGAGTTAAAATACATATATAAAAGCTTATATTTAAAAAGCCTTTTTGATGTACATAATTATGTAACAAAATGCATAGAAATAGTTCAAAGAGAAATATATTAGTGACAGTTGTATCTATCTATAGGGTATTTTTTTTACAGGTCGGGAACAACGTAAAATTTTTTATAAATATTTAGAGCGGATTTTAACTGTTCTATTGTTTTACTGATATAACTATCAACGTATTGATAACGAGCTTTCATTTATAATTTTCGGGTTTAAAAATGAGCATATACAAAACAGCTATCAGTTGGCATCACGTCATTTTGACGTCACGTGTTACGACCGCCGACTGGGCTTCTAATAAACAGTGCGTACAAGTTTGGCGCCAAAACGTCCTATGTGCCGTTTGTCCCACAGGCACAGGGCGCATAAACGTCTCGTTTTCGGGTAATTCAAACTACGCATATTTTAAACCTTTGTAGAAAATTTATCCAACGTCGCACGAAAAAAATATTAACACCGTTACCATCGTAATTTTTTGCTTTTTTAAAAATAATAAGAATAAAAAAAATGGAAAGACCCTATTTCTTGTGTTACCTATTTGTAACTAAATATCTTCCTGATGATAGTTATTTTTTGTAAATAATTTACCATGTTATTTTATTTTTATTTTCTTTATTTTTATAATAATTTATTTTATATTTGTACTTATCGCATTTTTTCTTTGCTATCCCGTTTTCTAGATTATGTTTGAAACTTATCTTATTATTTTTTTTAAAGCGTTCAAAGTTATTTTTGGGAATATTCATATTAACATTTTAATTGTTTATTGATATTTACCAAGAGATACATGGTCAAACGTCAAATTCCACAGATTCGCCAGCCTTGGTTTATTTAAAATTAATTTAATATGTATTAGCTCTAAGGGTGTATTTTAAAAAGTTTTTTTTATTCAATCCGTATTTTCATATTTGGGAAACACTAGGCATAAAAATAATATAACAAAAAGTAAGTTTAAAAGATTATGATCAAGTACTAAAAAGTGTAATAAGACCTTTACCATTTCTCGGTGCTATTTATGTGCAACAGAAAAGTGCGATTGGAGTTACCTAATATTTGCAGACAGAGAGACGTTAAATTATTACTCGCTTGGATTATGGCTAATACTGTAAACTAGAAACATGTAGCAAGGTTAGCTGAGTAAGCTTGTGATAAAGCTATTGGATAAACACAATATTTTTACCATACAACTCTTTACCATTCCGAAATAAAATAAACAATTATTCAAATCTAAGGTTTTTTACATCGAACATACCCGTAGCAATTTTATTTGATTTATTTCCACAGATTTAAAATGACTGTATTTAAGAAGGAAACTTTGGACCATAGATTCGCTTTGGACGTTGATCTTTTTTACTTCTCTGTGGAAGTTATTTTTAAGAACTTTGTTAACTTTGTAATACATATGTTCTATTAAACGAACGAACTTAAATGTAAGTTTTCTAATGTACGTAATTCAATTTGACAAATCGATTTCAATTAACACAATATATCCCAAGCTTATAGACCTAATCTGTCTGAATCGCTAAAAAAAGTCTTAGTGTAGATTTGTTTTAAACAAGTAAAACCACTTACAACTATTTTTTAATTAAATATATTAAGGCATATCAATTTAAAACTGCACGCTTAAATTTTAATAGTATTTATTCTACCTATATTATATTTAACACTATATAATGTGTATAGGAGAGAACTAACAAATTCATTAAAAATAACAGCGAATAGATGTTTTGCCGTTTTCTGATCTTTATTTATCGTCATTAAATCAAATGCAATTAATTTTACACTCCTACTTTCTTTCACTCATCCTCCACTACTCCTCATCACTTTCCCTCGTTTTTCCTATTTTTTTGATTTTTACTTATATACAAAACATTGTTTCAATTATTTATCATTTTATATTGTGTAAACCGCCGTATCGCGTAGCTTTATTTTGCTTAAATTAAGTGAATGACAGGTCTAATATTTTTGATTTTTTAAAAATTAGTGTCTAAGTAGAAACATTTATCCTGTACATCTGTTTATATTTGAAATAAATCAAACAAAACATATATTTGGTTTTAAATTTCTAAATTACCAGAGTAAAGATGATATTTCTTTCTTTTTATTTTTATTCATCGTGTTTACATCTGGTTTGTTCCTTCCTTATTACACAACATCTTCACAAAACAATCGCTACATAGCGCATCGCGTATGCCTTCCATCTTAATATGTTTTCTAATATAATAACATCAAGTACTTATATCTTGTCTCTATCATAGGCTTGGCAAAAACTGCTTTGCCATGCGTTGTTGGTTTAGCATTTATGCATGGTTACGCAACGATAATATTCTAACTTAATTGTAACCGGAACATTGACATGAACAAGATAGCGTTCTGTACTCCACTGAATGAAACTTAATGAGTCCAGAAAGATGTAAGTTTAACATGTGGCGCCTTGAGAGTTTGAAATATAGATACCAATAGTGTATGTAAGTTATATTTTCTTATTGAAATGAAAAATTACACTTTTCATTTAATATCACTTTTTTAAAACAATTTTAATTTCAAATACGGTCGTATAAAAATATCAATTTTTTTGTACTTATTGGAAGCATAAAAATTGTTTTTAAATTTATAATTTTAAACTCTCGCAAAAACGATTCATTGCATTGGCCACGCCCCTAATACGCGACGATTCGGTCAAATTGATTTTGATGATAAAATCAATTTTCTAAATCCATTTACAATATTTTCATCAGTATTCGTAGTTTGTGATATTTCCCTATTGTTAACAAGTATGTAACTTAAAACATGTTTGCTTTAAAATACTTTTTTTACTAAAAAATATACGTACCCATAAAAAATTTCTATTTGTACTTTTTTTATTCAGCCATAAAAATACGTATCATGTAAAATAAAATTTAAGTAAAAATTATGGAGCTGGTTTCATTAAAGACAATCAAATTATGACTGTGCATTATATAATTTTTAAGGCAAGTTATAACACAAAACCTTTATACAATAAGAAGTTATAAAATTGTTTAAGTTTAAATAATGCTTACGGTTTTGTCAAAATATATACTTACCTTACATTACGATTGACTAAGACAAAAAAATGTCAATTTTTTAAAGAATGCAACAGTTGCTTTACTTTGAACTGTTTTCAACCTAACGTTTTTTTATGCAACTGGCCCTTAGTCAATCAAGTCAACCGTTTAAACCATCTGATTTATTTTTACTAAAAATTTGGCGTTGTTTTGACCACCACTGAGATTGCAAGGGGTAAAAATATTGTTAAAAAAAAACAGTATGTAGATAAATGAAACATTTTTGAAACGATATTTTATATTTAAATAATACAGAAAAACTCATATATACACAATTGCTGATATTAATAAAACATCTAACACTAACAAAAATGCAGTGAAATATAAAAAAATATCTTTTTATTTAGTTAGTTTGGTGAAAATAGTTCCTTTGTAAGACAGCATTTCGAAACACACGAACACGAAAGTTAGTTTGCGGTATTCGTTTCCTCGCAGTGAACTCAACGAAATGAAAAAAATGAGTTGTCAAAAAATATTTACTGAATCAATTCTAAAAAACCAGAAGTAAATAGCGAGAGCACTTATTTTGTAAATAATTTTCAAAGTTCGCGTTGTTTTAAAACAACTCTGGTTAAAAAAGGGAATAATAAATAAATATAATAAATATCTGAGTTGCTTGTGAAACAATACATGATATCATCAGCTTCAAATGCTAATATTGGAATACTCAGCTTTTTCAATATTTTGATTGAAGATTCACATTACTGAGGCACACAAAGGAACGTTTCATTTACATAAATATCTCCTCAAAATGGCCGAAGACAATAATAAACAATATTTTTATTGCAAGTCTGTAAACAGCAAGGGTAAAAAAAGCTTCTCCCGATATAGACACGATGTGGTGATAGGTATACATTATTTAACTTTGCAGATATTTTTAGCATACCTACACGAAACAATAGCTTCCATAAAAGGATCAAAAAATCTGTAACGCCACTCACATCCAATGTGTTAAATATTTAACCATACGTCAGAAATAAACGACGTTTTAATACAACGTACAAAGAATATTTTAACCCTTTTGAAACAGGAAGAAGACAATTTTCCGCACCTAATGGTGCATAGGTATCTTAATCATTTTTGTTACACCAAGGTGATGATCAGTCTTATGTTTCAGGTGCCAGTGTAGAGAATATGAAACGTTACGTCTTTATTTTCTTTCCGTAACTAATGATGCATAAAGCAATGCATTGGTACACCAACCGCAATGTATCTTAATCGTTTGTTTCATAAAGGTAGGATGATCAATCTTACGCCTTATTTATTTATTTAATATTACTTATTTTATAAATTTATTGCAAAAATAAGTAAACGTATTAAATATCAGGTAATCTTTAAAAAACTAGTGAATAAGAAAATGAATACGGAGCGTCCTCTGGTTTACATTATCTCCATCTAACATGGCTCAGACTGTTCTAAGATGGAGATTTTTTATGTTTTAAATAACAACAACAACAAAAAAACTCAAACTACTAAATTATAAATGCATAGCTAATCAAATGCAAGAATTTAATAATCAATATTATGTAAATATAAGGTACATATGCTGTTATACACATACAGTTTACATACACATGCATAAGGGCAGGCATATTGCCCTAAGGCGATTTCTTCCTACCTACCCAAACCGTTTAATTTGAGAAAAACAATGGTATTTTAACATATTAACTAAATATCTATACTATGAAGAGAGGAGGGGGCTAGAAAGAAAGGAAAAAAGGAAGAGAAAAGAAAAACTCAAATATTCAGGAAGTGACATTTCAAATGTGATTTTAATATAAATAAAGAAAAGGCGTCTCTGACTTAAGTGAGAAGTTTATTCCATAATCGAGCAGCTACTACTGTGAAAGAGAAGGCAAAAAAGTTTGAGCCGTGAATGGGTATTCAAAAAGTTTTCTCGTTACTAGAACGAAGAGATAGTCCATGCTGTGATAGAGGTTGGAAGAGCTCTTTCAGATAAACAGGCGAAATGGGATTATTTAAAATATTGTGAAAAAGTGATAGAATGTAAATGTTTCTTCTATGCATGATACTAAGCCAGTGTAGTTGCGTGCAATATTAGGTTATGTGGTCGAATTTGCGAAGGTCAAAGATATATCGTATACAGGCGTATACGCTTCAAGTGCTAGTTTTGGAACTATAAAAGATTCAGTATAAAAACACATTTTTGATAAATATTTCTTGTTTACCAGCGCCTTTGAGGTGATTTTTCACAAAAATGGCGCTATATAAATTATCCAAATATATGCCAGGAATTGAACTCGCACGGTAGTCAAACGCTGCTCTGACCGTTAGATTACGAGGCAGAATATTTTTTGAAGAACATTAATTTTACTCACCGTATTAGAATATTTGCAAACATTTCAATTCAAAATTCACACCTACAACTTTTTTCTAGAACAACAATCGTTTTAACCTTTTCCTTACTGTCCTAAAACACCCGCGCGTTACGGTGCTGTGTAGTCACTACGCATTTGAAAAATGGGAGATTTAAAATGGGAAAATAGAATATTTATAGAGAATGGTTTTAATTAAGCATAATTTAATTCAAAGATGATAATATTTTTAATCTAACTGCTGAAAACATGAAAAAACCATTGGGTATCGCTAACGACTCGGGTGAAACGTGTACCCGCGCCTACTTCCCGAGAGCTACTAAGTAACTAGTACTGGACTACGTGACTGGACATGTAGTTAGACGCAATGTGTACTAGCTACACATCACCGGGGAGGGATGGCTAAGGCAAACGTGCTAACGTAGTTGACGCATTCGCCAACCATTATTGAGGTCCTGGGTTCGATTCCTGGCAGGGGGACGTAAATATTGATTTTAAAAGTTGTTTAAACTGCAATACTTAGACTGATGTGACATGACCTTCATGGAACAGACGATCAAAATACGCTGCATGCAAAAGTAAGACTGCGTTTCCTCTTAAATTATTTCTATGGACCGCACGGTCGATGTGGGCCGGCGTATGCCGAAAATTTCGAAGCGTTTACGAGATTTTTAATAACTGGTGAACCCACACGATTGTGTTGGCCAGGTCTGAAAGGGTTATACTTGTACAATAACAATTAAAGTTGAAAAATGCGTCCTGGGGAAAAAAGAACAATTTGTTTCGTTGTTTGATTCGGTGAAATTTTCTGATTGAGCGAATAATGTATCTCTTTTTAAACATCATGAATCTTATAAGGAGATCATAAAAGGGATCACAAATGGATGTAACAATGTGTAAAAAATGTAGTTTTGAGATCTTTGGCAGAGATACACATATTTTTCAAAGGAAAAACTAGAATATAACGTATAATATTTAAGTGTGCAAATGCATTGTGAAATAGAAATACAAATACGGTTAACTTATGTAGCTCAATTTTCGTAAAATAATACATAAATAAAGCTTTACAAAGTAATTTTAATATAAATATTGATTTTAATTAGACAAAAAAAAATATTTAAAGTTTTTAGTACGACAATTTATTTTCATACAACACGCTACGGATTTAATTAAATTATATCTCAAACGGTTCATTTTACACGTATTGTGCAGGTCGGGTGATTAGCCACAAGCTTCAGGTGTCGGTCCAGAAACACTGAAGTACTGCAATTGAAACAACCTTTAAAATCAATATTTCACGTCTGCCCTGACAGCATTTAAACCCAGGACCTCAAGAATGGCAGGCTTACGCGTCAACCACTACACAATGAGGCGAACTTATCTCCACTCGATTTCTTCACCTAAGAGAAGCCAACGAGTTGAAAACATTTGTCAAGGGTTCTGGGTCTATCTCACATACAGAACTGTGTTCTTAATCCATCCGGATTAAATCATATTTCAAAGCAGGTATCTTTTCACATTATAAGATACTTTCTCGTAGGCGACATCTGTTAACTTTTTAGTTAAGTTTTAAAAGTAATTTCTTTGGCAAAATAATCAGAGAGGGAAAACATTTTTTAGAAGGGAATATGGAAATCTAGGCGATTGCAAAGCTTATGACCTGTCGTTAGCCGGTTTGAGTGGCCTTTTTACTTTCACCATTTTGTATATGTAACATCCGCATTTCCTCAACTCTTCCGTCTGTTGACCTTTGTGGAGTAAAAGAGCTGGAACCTTTATCATGCGGGTGAGATTCATATGGCTGAACCAATTCACCTACTAGGCAACGCCTGAATAATTTTTTTTCATTTTTATACTTCTTATACCAGTTAGTTACACAGTGTGTAAATTGGCCACTTAAACCAGCCAATGACAGACCATAAGCCTTGTAAATGCCTACACTTCCATTTTCTCTTTTCGAAAAAGTTTTACTTCTCTGTTGCAACAAATTTAGATCTAAATAACTCCGTAGGGAGGAAAAACAGCTGTCTGCAAACATTTGGACATACTCAAAACATTGTAAAAATAATTTGTTTAAAGTCGTACTTTGTAAATATTACACAAATTATATTTAGCACTCAACACAACTCGGCTAAAAACAACGATACTTTAATTAAGGAGTAGGTGATAATATACTTAATTCATTAATCTTTTCAACCCGTTTACCTGTTCACGTGGTCAGAGAGCACGCTCCGTACAATTAAACCAAAAGGAACATTATTGTAACAATTTATACGACAGGAAATGTTGCTAAAATAATGGCCCAAGCGAGGCGACGAAGCACAATAATTAATATGAAATAATTTGTTTTTGAGACCCAGTAGATTAACAGGGTTAAATACAATATCTCATACTGTATTAAATACATTTTACATACTTCAAAAATATGAGAGGTAAAACAGCTATTTATCTTTGCAAAAGTAGAATCCACAATTTTAAAAATATATATATTTTTTTGTTTGTATTTTTTATATTGAATTTTGACATAGGGCACTCATAAATATATCCTTGTGTGTGCTCTAATAATAAAAATGTATGTACTTATATTTTAATTATAAGTTTTTTAACACATATTTCTTAACCATCTGTTTAAATTTTTGTTTTTTCTTCATAATCAATATTTTTAAAATGCTTTATATCTTATTTTATTTATTCATATTCATCTCTTACAAACTATAATTAATAATAAAAATAATGTGTCCTCACTGGGGTTACCCGTGCCGAGGACACTTAACCGTATACTTTTTTAAAATGTTTTTACATTAGAGAATAAACAAAGAAGACTTATTTAATAAACAGATATAATTGACAAAATATTCACAGTTTTAAAAACAAGGTATATATGTACATCTATATTATTTATATTACAAAACGCATAATGAAAATAACAAAAACCTGACATAAGCTATATACTTGTGGAGCGGTTGATTCAATATTGGATTAGGCGAATGAGACAATCCATTTTACTTCTACCTAGCTCCACTATCCATTTTGTATGGCCTTTTTAAACATTTTCTCGTTATTAATTGTTTTAATAGATAGTGGAAGTAGGTTAAAGATTTTAATTGAATAATACTCAAAATCTCTTTGTCCGAATGTGGTATTATTTTGTATTTGTCTAAGTTGTCTTTGTGTTGAGGATCTATTGACTATATTACTTGTTTGTGATGTATTGTAGGGGTTTTGTCGTTCATTTGAGTAAGAGTAGTTTTTGAATCTGTAAGTGAGTATTGTTTTAGCGTATAATTGTTTTGGTGTCATAACTTGTGATTTGTGGAATATTTCTTCAGTAGATGTCTGTTTCGGGACTCAAGAGTATTATTTTAACTATGGATTTTTGTGCAACAAATACACATACATATAAAATTGATTATTATAACTTTGTTTTGTAATATAATTAGTTTGTTTAATTTTTTTGGGTTTGATAAAAAAAGATGCTGCAACAGTAATTAATGTGTGGTTCAATAATTGTATTATAAATAATTTTGCATGAATCCGTATCAACAAATCTTCGAACTTTTCCCAGTATTGAGGTTTTTTGCCACCTTCTTCGTTACCATCTTTGTATTTTAATGACATGTATGTTTTGAATCCACCATTATACCCAAATATTTCATTTCACTAACTTCATTCAGTTTTTCATTAAATATTACAATTGACGGCGTTGCATCTATTATTTTGTTTCCTGTATCATATGTTTTGTATTTATTTTAGAGAAATGAATCTGTTGAGAAAATGGAAGTCTAAGCATTTACAAAGCTGATGATCTGTCATCACCTGGGTTCAGTGATCACTTTACACTCTCTTTAACATCCATCATTTTGCCTATAGGTTGTTGACTTTTATATTCACGCATGCCATTTTTCGATTCTCTATTATTAATATTCCTTCAAATATTATATTCGCATGCGTGTTGGTTTACTATATAGAATTACAGTATCAAAAAAACTAGAGACATCTATTAGTAATATGTAAGCTTTTACGGACCTGAATATTTATATTGGCTTGGTTTTTAATTTAGACAAAAAAATAAATTAACCTCCTTTAATTCATAATCAAAAACTTATTAGTACAGTACCTCAACGTTGTTAGGATGCTAAATAAAATCTTAAAACATTAGGTTATCTCTCTATAAAACAGTTGAAGCTATAAAAAATTAGGAAGTTAATTAATATGCATGTAGATTTCTCTGTCACAATGTGGGCTTTATCTTCGTTCTAGTAACGAGAAAACGCTTTTAATACCAATTCACCACTATGTTACTTTTGCTTTCTCTTCGACAGTGGTAGCTGCTTGACTGTGGAATAATCTACCCTTCAATGTCAGAGACGCTCTTTCCTTATTTACGTTTAAATCAAGATTGAAATGTCGCTATCCGAATATTTGAATTTTACCATTCTCCTCCTTCTTTCCTTCCCATTTCGCCTCCTATCTTCATAGTATAGTGTAGATTTATAGTAAATTTTAGTTTGTGTAAAAAAGTGTATACATATTAATATACCTGGAATAGGTATGTCCATATACATACTATTTATTTTCTCAAACTGAACATTTTGGGTCAGTAGGAAAAAATTGTCTTAAGGCAATATGCCCGCTCTTATATGTACATAGAATGTTTATGTATTTAAAGTTTTTAAAAATAATAGGTTTATATTTGAGACAAAAACCGAATTTCATTTGAGTTTTACCTATAGTTCAACGCCGATTCAAATGTGGATTTATAATTTTTAGAACCAAACATATCGTGTTCACTACTTCATTTCGCTATGTTCACTACTTCATTTCACAATATTTACTACTTCCTAGTATTAAATGACGACAAAATAACTGCTATTACTTTCCTCTAGATTTTCATTCTCATTCAACTTGCACAGATTCAAATTCCAGTGGTATTGTATGGCATTATTTGATGTTACGTATTGGCAATTCCTGTAGGCGATTTCTACTATAAATGAGATATGTCAGTTCTAGTTTGCGTGGATGGTTAATTCGACGATCTGACCTTACTAGCATGGCAACCTGTAATCTTTATGCAATTTTGAAGTTAGTGGAATGTGAAGGAATTCGCAATGATATTCGTCCATATTTTCAATGGAATTCCTTTACAATTACATGTAAATAATACTTTGATTCAATATTTAAATAAGGTTCGTCGTTTGATAGCAAAATAACGCGAAGAACTGGTGTTTCTAAGAAGTACGAACATGCAAATAATCATAAATATATGATAAGAATCATTAATTCAGTATTATGTAAATATGATGAGAATTTCATACAAATAACGTGAATTTTGTTGTAAAAAAAACATTTCTGTAAACATAGTGAAAATATTTTATTATGTTAAATACAATTTCACTTTTCACGCGTTTTGTATTTAAAATAAAGCATAGATTTATTGACATTTGTAAAAATAAAATACACCGAAAAACATTAATTCGTCACGTGTTAAAGTAGTTTTGGGCCTATTCATACACTCGGTTTAAAGTTACGCCTAAGCATAGTTGTAAAATACAGATGGGAATACCATCCTTATAACAGTGGGAGAATAAGTAAGGTATTCTCATTCTAATTCTACCACTATCCCTAGGTGTAACTTTATACTATGTTTCTATTTGATTACTGTAATAAAAATCAATTGTACATTACAAACCTTAAAATGTTATTCAATGACATTTACTAAAAGTACAATTTTTTTTACGCACAATTATACGATCAAAGATAATTCCATATCACGGTGTAGCGAGATTAGAGACTTCGGAGGTTATTCTTGTCAATAGATTGCTGTTCGGGTCTCATATAAATTCTATTGTTGAAAAAGCTTACCAAATGCTGGACTTCATTTTAAGAATTTCCAAACCTTTTAAAAAACCAAATACATTCAAAACTTTAAACAACACTTTTGTACGCAGTAATTTGGAGTTTGCATCCGTTGTGTGGAGCCCACAATACATAACAAACATAGAAAGGATTGAAAATGTTCAACGAAATTGTTTAAAATACCTGTATTATAAAAACAATAAAACGCTCTGTACTTACAGCCAATCTACCAAACAAAATGAATTTTTTACCCTTGAAAATAGACGCACTGTATCTGAATTATGCTATTTACATAAACTATTAAATAATAAAGTAGACTCTTTTAACCTACTCTCCAAAATTAATCTTAATATCCCCTTTCGCGTGACAAGAAATAAGTATTTATTCCATCTGCCAGTCTGTAGCACTAACTATGAACAACACTCTTTCCTCTATCGTTCTTGCTCTAACTATAATGTTTTTCATTCATCTATTGATATATTTTACATACCCCTTAATTTATTTAAAAATAAATTAAGACTTATTATTTCTGGCTGCGATACGATCCCACTTACTATTTAATGATGCACACTCCTGAACACTTACTCCCACACTTATACACATAAACACACATTTACACTTACTCTCATACAAATACACATAAACAAATCCTTTTGTTGAAACACAATTTAATAATATGTTGGATATTTATTTATAAACTTTGCTGGTCTATCTTTAAAC
Source organism: Micrasema longulum (assembly GCF_059751315.1). Taxonomy (NCBI): domain Eukaryota; kingdom Metazoa; phylum Arthropoda; class Insecta; order Trichoptera; family Brachycentridae; genus Micrasema; species Micrasema longulum. The sequence goes on from NW_028277956.1 coordinate 64,841, forward strand.
TGTATTTTAAAAAAAATGTTATTAAATCATTGTCAACTGTTTGTTTCTTTAAAATAAATATGTAAGGCCCATCTAAAACCATTACTAATCATTCTAAAACAATTAGAATCAAAGCCTAAAATTTAAGTTAAAACTTATTTTAACTGACGGGAATAAAAACTAAATTCGGATTTGTAAAAACCGACTCATAATAATTTATGCAACATTTACAACGCGCAATTATTTTTTTATATATTTTTCATAAAAAAATCTTTATTCATGTTCCGCCTATCATTAAATTAGATTTAACTTTGAATAAATTAAACGATTCGTTAGATGGGATTTATTTACAACTCTTCTTAAACATAATTATTAGTCAACTTGATGACGTTTAACTGCTAATTTTCAAAATATTTTGATACGCGCCGATATTAATGGTGATATTATTCATCGACAAAATGAATTTAAACATATCATTTGGTGCTTCATATAAATGGCTGCCCCATGGTTTATGCAGAATTGGTCATATGTCATGCATATTATCAAAGCAAAGACGAATTAATTTAAATAAATAATTGGTTCTTGGGATATTAGTGGCAAAATGTTGATTAGAATCGACGCCGTGTTGGAAATATGACTAGCTGAACAGGTTATACCAATATTAGTAGGAATAAATTTGTTCAAAAATAACCAATAAAGTTAACACACTATACTTCCTGTGTTAAAAATAATCTACACACATTTGGAACTTCGCAGAAATAACACTAAAAACGTTTGAAGGTGGGATAAAACCGATAAAATAGTCGAGAGTTTAGAACCAACCGTTCTTATCTTGAATTCAGGTTTCTAATATTTTTTCCACTAACAGATGGATGAATTTTAAATATCGTCACTTACCTAACATTAAAATGTTTTTCCCAACGCTGGCTGATGAAGCAAACTTCCGTCATCATCACCAAAGTACTTTCGAAACTACCCAAATTTTTACCGGACACGGAGCTATGAGAAGTTATCTATATAGGTTTAAATTAAGGAGTGATGACCATTGTCCATGCGATGATATTTCTTCACAGAGTATCGAACATCTGATATTTCAGTGCCCATTTTTCAGCTTGCAACGCCATAATCTTGAAGCAGAATGCAGGAAAGATGGAATATCCTTAACAGATATCCACACTGTAGTTAAAAGTAGTTATCACACGCTGTTCTTGAACTTTGCAACTATGGTGATTGGACTCATAAAGGTAATAAACCAAAATCAACGATTTTTTCCGAGTACCTTAGCCTTGTACATGTCACGTAAGGCTACTAAATACAGGGGTCCAAATATATATAAAATAAAATAAAATAAAATAAAAAATACCTAACTTGCAAGACTCGTATATCCGAAAATGGTGAAATATTGTATTTTTGCGCTTTTAGTTTACTTTGAATAATAAACATGTGTGTAAAACGTATATTTCCATACAGTGTTGCATTATTTAAAAAAATATATATCGAAAAAAAAATTCTCTACAATTCGCTACTGAAGTAAATACTGTTTTGACTCTCTCCTGAAAAAACCCATTTTGGGATTTACGAGTTTTTCAAGTTGGGCCGACGATGTGATTGAGTGATTTTTTTTTATATTTACATTTATTAAGGCATTTTATAGAATATAGTAATGAGGAAGTTCAGGGATTTTTTCAAAATGAATATACTAAGCCACTCCTAACTGTGACGTCACTAGTTGTCGTCGGTGTGTTGCCCGACTGGTTAGTTGGCTTCCCGGAAACTGGACATCTATCGCAACACTCTGCCATTGGTTGATTCAGAAGAACTTGTGACGTATTTCAAAGTAATTAATTTTAACAATGTTTTGAGTATGTCCAAATGCTTGCAGACTGGCTGCATTTCTCCCTAGGGAATTGTTAACGGACGAATCTCACCCGCATGATAAAGGCTTCAGCTCTTTTACTTCACAAAAGTCAACAGATGGAAGAGTTGAGGAAATGTGGATGTTCAAACATGGGCAGAATGGTGAATGTTACACAGTGTGTAAAGTGGCCACTTAAACCAGCGAATAACAGGCTATAAGCCCTGTAAATGCCTAGACTTCCATATTCCCTTCTCAAAAATATTTTCCCTCTGTTGCAACAAATTTAAATAATTAATTTAATTCAAATATATTTTTAATATGCATTTTCGGGAAACTTTGCTATATAATTAAAAGCTCTAATTTTTACCGCGTGTAAGAAAACATTTTTATTTCCAATTTCCCGCTATACTGAACTTCATCATAGCTTGAAAAATGAAATTAAGACACAATTTTTATAACGATAAATTAACATTTTTTATTAACAAATAAATAAAATTAAATGTAATATAACGAGTAAAATAAATAAATAAAATAATCACGCATTAACAATGATATACTTACAGCAATTTCTTCATGTATCGTTTTCTTGCGGTAATTAGAGCGTAAGTCTCCTTGCCACCTCCCCCAGACGAGAAGTATTTCATCTTGCACAGTCCTGAAGATGGGCGGTGCTACGCTCCCGAAACAAGTGAAAAGAACACTTCTTTCCAAAGAGTTTTCACTGACTTCTTCATATCAAAGTTTAAAAACACGGGCACAATATTGAACTACAGGTGCGCAAGCCATTTTAAAATAATAACACTAATTGTTTGATGTTCATGAGATTTATTATTTTTTTAAATTATGTATGAATCTGAAAATGAAAGAAAAAAATTCTTAAAATTTATACAAAAACTATTATTTTTCCTTACAAAATGTACTGAGAACATGATATTTTTTTTATTGTTTTAATTGTTATTACCAACTGAATACTGACCAAAAATTATAAGTTCAAAAAAATGTTTTGTGACAGTTCTTTGTGATGTTCCTAATAAAACTTTAAGGCTATAAACTGCTATAATAATTGTTATAACAACATGTATTTTTTGATAAAATGATAAACTTTTTACGATATAAAAGATGCGAGTAATTTAAATAATTGAGAAAAAACAATATTTTCCGCTAAAAATACGTTTTTTACATATTCAGATACACATTTTAAAGTGTGTGTTGTAAAGGCCCATTAAACGCGTGTCATCCAAGTTTACAAGGCACGGTAAAATTAGGATGCATTATCATTTATATAAAATTTATTCAGCTATTGAATAAGAAAATCGAGTGAAAATAAGTCCGCCTCGTTGTGTAGTGGTTGGCGCATTCATCTACCATCATTGAGTTCCTTTGTTCGATTCCTATCAGGGCGGATGTGAAATATTGATTATGAAAGTTGTTTATGGACTGGCAGATTTTATAAGAAGTGAACAAAATACGCTGCAATCGGTTTAGAAATTCAGTACCTTATGCACCACTGGGTGCATAAGGTACTGAGGTATGAAGCGTTCAACAAAATAACAAAAACTTAATACTAACCATACATTTGTAGAGCAGTTTATTCAATATTGGTTTGGGCGAATGAGATAATCTATTTTACTTCTACCCAGCTCCACTATTCATTTTTTTTAGCCTAATTTTGTCCAAAAGTGGTATTAGTAAGTATTTGTTTAAGTTGTCTTTGTGTTGAGGATCTAGTGATTGTATTATTTGTATGTGTTGTATTATCAGGGTTATGTCTTTTTTGTTGTTGTTTTATGTCTTTCATATTAGTAGGAATAGTTTTTTGAATGTTATTGAGGTAATGGTTGAAAATTCAAACAGGTCCCAGATTTTTTTAAATTCACTATATTATCAGGTGTAAACTATATTTTGATGGGGAGGGAGGGGGGGGAGTTAAACCCCATAAACTCCCCTCGTATATACGTCGTTGCCAGTACCTGTTTACTTATCTCTTAATAAAACGCAATAAAATGAGACCCGTCCACTTCTCCGAAGCATTAGTACAAAGTAAGAACAATGTTACAATTAAGTATAAGCAGTAGGTAACTAGGTACTCAAAATACTAAGCACTCGTTTCTTGACCGGTTTCCGGAATAAATAACAATTTCGATTACGGTATTGAAATATTATCTCAAGCTCTCCTACGAAATGAATTTATAACAGTTCTTTCCCGAATTATCATAAATAGTACGCGTTGCTCGCTTACAGCACGGGGAAACAGCCTTTACAGTACAATGTAAGTGCCGGTCTCTCGAGAGACATCATGCAGCGGAATGCAAAATGCAATTATCGACTAAAATCGCTTGAAGCCAGAGCCCATATTATAGGAGTAGAGTACACTCAAATACGAATCGAATTCGTAACCTTTTGACTTGGATTTTTTTTCGTGTATATCGCAAAGTCTGATTAGCGCGTTTATCTACAATATCTACATCAATGTACATATAAATTAGGCGACGTCACAAAAATGGCAAAGTGTTTGTTAATTTAAAATTGCAAAGTGTGAACTGAAATTGCTGATTAAAAAACTAACGAAAATTGTTGTCATAATAAGAAAGTTCTTTCCGAAATCGTATTTTAAAAGGTTTTCTCCGATATAATAATATAATATATATTTTTTAAAGATATTTTTTTTATTTAAAATGAATATAAGCGTTCTCATAATTTACTAAATTATTTTGATTTAAGCCATTTTCTTTTAGTCGTAAATAACCGTGTTAGAAAATGGGAATTCATTTTGTATAAAAACATAAAGGTGTATATAAAAAGTGGATTCCAATAGCACAAATACACAGTTTTCGTAGAAAAACCAAGAAAACACTTAAGCGGATAATTAAAATATTTGAATCTTTAAAAAATCATGATTACATAAATTTCATAAATTTAGATAGGTGCATTTTCTTTGCATCTCTATAGGTAAAACAGTGGCCTAATTACAGTGGTAGACAACAACACTAAGCTTCTATGTCCAAGAAAAAACATCTATGTATGTATATGATCTCACGTGGAGTCAAACATGCAATCCTAGAAGTGGTTAGCATCTCAACAATCGTCTCGGTCGCTACACCACCCCACCCGGTCCCCCAATATATTACTTCTACTGAATATTACGTAGTATAACTTTAACCATATTATTTGTATATATATGTAAGTTCTGTATGACCGGCATCCAACATTATGCTGTGACAAATAACACGTCACGTGCATTTCTAAAGATTGAAAAAGTTTGGATATAAGTCACGGTCCTGTGAAGTCATCTTATACGAATACTACTATAGAATTCACTTTCGAGGATAAAACTTATTGTAAGGTTAAAAGAATTTTGTCTGACGGAGACAAGTTGGTAAAAACAACACCAATATATGGTTCAAATATTGTCCAACATTATTTTCTTTTGGCAAAAATTTATGCTTAAAAAACGAACGTAAATAGATTATTATTAGTGGTGTAATAACTTATATTAACGTAAAAGTTACTAATTAAAAATACTTGATACATTTCAACTTTTTTTTTCAACCAATTAGCGCTCTCACCGTCTAATGGGCATCTTCAGACTGGTAAACATTATACAGTGTAAGGATAATTTATGTAAAACTAAATATTATTTTAAGTGTAGATATATTTAAAAATAAGTTGAAACAGATATAATAGTAATATTTCGATGAAATAGAGTGATACAAATTTTTGAAAAATATGTTGGTGTTTTAGTTATTTTAAATTAATATTAAGTAGTAATTATTAGTTTTCCTTCTTTTTATTACTAATTATATTATATAACACGCATATTCATATACGAGTATTATATATACGAATATTATATATATTTTGCTTTGTATATTATACGAATACTATATATATTTTGATTTTTTAAATATTTATTTCCATTTTCTCTTCCTTCCCTGTTTTCACATTCAATTTTTATTACTTCTACCGAATTGGACGTTATGTTTTTCTTATTTTGTTCCTATTTGAAACTCGTTTTTGGTCTTATTATTTGTTGTTATTTTGTATGTTGCTTCCAATAATTAAATAAATAAAATAATAATATCAAGCTTTATGTAGTATCTCTAAGAAGGATTATTACATTTTGAAGCGTGGCGCTTTTGTATGAAATCTGTAATAAAAATACTGATAAAAGTGCAATATGTGAACGATTTGTCGCGCCCCTCGGCTGTATTATGACAATAAAAAGTACAAAAATACAATAAATTGAGTGTAATAAAGAGCGAGGTACCGCGAGTCTGCAGTCTGTACTCTGTACCCCATGAGAAATGCTCGAAGAATTATTAGGAGAGTAAAAACGTTGACTGATTTAACTGCAGTAAGCAGCATGCGGTATGCAACTGTAATTGTGCAATGCATTCTGCCATAGGTATCTTTCCTCGGGCTACGAAATAATTAATGCAGTTAAATGCATGTGCCAAATCCTGTTAATTCATCCTGTTCAATACAATTAATGTTTTATTACCTATACTTAATGAAAATGCTTTATCTGGGGGACGGAATTCATTATTATTTTATTGGCGTACTTATTTTTTAATGTCTCTTTTATTTCGTAGACTGAATATTTTACTATTGATACTACAGGAGGTAGATATAATGGCGGTTATTGGGTAATACTAGAATTTAAGTTTGAAAAAAACGTCTGCTTAAGTAGTTTTTACCAATATATTTATTATTAATTTAGTATTATGATCTATTCAACTCTATTCATTACATTTAAAAAAAATAAATTGAAACCAGCACAGTCATGGTTATAAACAATACAACAAGACCAATTGCGGGTTCAATTCGTACACAAAAAACAAAACGTACACTATCTTATTTGTGTATTACATTGTAACCTAAACATTAACCAGTCACTACCCCACATGTTAAACTTTCAAATACATACATATTTAAAGGAGTAACGAGAAACTTTAGACTGACAAAACTGATAAGCGATTAAACCATATGGATATTCGACTAATTATGTTTATGTTAAATTATTCTCAATTTTAATTTCCTATATTTAGAACATAAGCTTTTCTCACTTCAATGTGTTATCTTTTATTTGTCGTCTTATATTTGTATGTTTCTTATTTACTTTTATGCAGTTTAAAAAAAAAAAAACTTATTTGTTTGGCTTTAATTATTTAGTTGAACTATATAGTTATGTTTCATATTACATAATGAATTGTTCACTGCTGTGATTATTTCTGTAAAACTTTTTATTGTAAAAGGCCCTTTGAATCGTTGATATAAATAAATAAATTCGACTAAACTGAGGCATCGTTTTATAACCATATGTTTCACCGTAAGGTATTTTCTTTACATGACCTCCATTCTTTCGTCCTCCCCTACCTCCACAAATACATCACGAATAACGCTACGTGACATTTGATTAATTAAATTCATTTCCAGTTGCACAATTTCTACAGTAAACATGAAAATCTGGAATCCAAACAAATGGTACTGAAAAACTAACGATTGTTTGATATTTTCCCGCACTTTATCAGAGAACTGGGCTCAGGTTTCTAAAGTTTACGCGAAGAAGACTACCGTCAAATGAGAGAAAAATCAAGATATAAAAATAGTCGATTGTAATTTAAATTGCAAGATTCGATCTTTTAAGTCTCACTGACTTTTATTATATCCGGATCTAAGTATCGGAACTTTTGACGTTTAAAATATGTATTTTTTAAAGATGGGACTACGTGTGGCTGCTTTCGTTAATTTATTGCCAGTAACTGGTATCTCCAAAGTCCATCGTTAGCAGGTCCAGGTGAAAACTTATTCAGCAGGTGTGTTGATAATTATAATTAAATATCCAAAATAGCATCACGCAAATCGCGATCATGAACTCCGTGACCGTTTTAATACGATACTTTTAAAGTAGCACGGTATCGCAGCACGGGGTGTTAAAGGTTACATAGATTAGGAGAGTAGAAAATAACGCAAGTAGTGAGAGCCAGAACGTGACCCACGACGAAAGTGGCGATAAATTCATTACAGGCACTCTCGAATGCGTGAGGCACAAATCAATATCGGGATTCCTGGATAGAGGAATGGAAGACTGGGATGCCGAAAGGATCCAATCGTTATAACCTCGTAACGAGCAAAACCAGAGACGGAAGGAACTATAAAGTTGATGAGATAAATTTGAACCACAAACTTCTTTTAATGGAAGTGGAGCATACTACGAGTATATAAAGAAAATACTTTCATCCTCAGACCAATACAAATTTAGAAAATCAGTGAGATGGCTGGTGTAGCATTTTTGTTTTCAGGTTCATTACTTAATTTTAAAACTGGCTGTTCGTCAATTCAGATTGGTCGAAATCTACGATGGTATGGTAAAAATATTAATTTATTGACTGTTATAGTGATCACTATATCTCATTACTGAAACATTAGATATCAGCAACTATACTGAGGTGGATATTTTTAATGACAATGAACATAAATTTATGTCAAGTCATCGAAATATTGAGAGAAGCACATATTTAATTCATTTGTTGGTATTATGTACATATGTTTTATTTCTTATCTTATACATTTGTTTTATTTAACATAATTTGAATCATTGTCTTCAGCAACAAAACAAAATTAGTAGTATATTTTGTACATATTTTATTTATTTATTTGACACTTTATATACATATCCAATAAATATGCTTTAAGCCAATTTCTTCCTACCTACCCGAACCGTTCAGTTTGAGAAAATTATACATACATATTAGTACATACTGTTTGTTTACCTAATAAAATAAATAAATATCAGTTTTAGACAATACATTTATTTAAATAGATATTTAGTTTTAACTTGTAATGCGGTGAGATTTTCCACAAAATGGTGTCATACATATAATACAATTTTTATTAATGTTGCGAGGGATGTAAAACAAAAAATACTTAATAATATATTATAATATGTAATGTGGTAGTTCAACAAACGCAAAAAGTGTATGTTCAAAGTCAAGGACTTGTTTATAATCAAAACGTATATTCAAAAAAATAAGTAGGTTGTTGGTAGCTATAGTATTTAGTTTATTAGTTTCAAAAGAATAATTAGATATTATTAATCTCAACTAAAGAGTCGGGTAATAAAGCCAGTTTTATGACTGTTGACTTGTCAAAATGGTAGTTTTATGGATACGCTTTCCATAGTATTTGAATCCCACATTGCAGATGATTTAATGTTAGCTATGCACAAAATTAATTATATCTAATTTCAACTATTTGACCGCCAGACTTTGCGTACCCATATAAAACATGTTATACGCTATTTTTTTGTTTTATAAACACAGTCTTAATAAATTAAAATCCAATTAAATATTTTTGTAATAATACATTCTTGAGTTTCACAGAGAAATGTTACACATAAGTTTTTGAATAATTAATGAAATAAAGATAAGCAAACGGGCAGAACGATGACTGTTGCACAGTAAGTAAAATCATCAAATCATCAATCTCTTGTACAAAACAATCAAAACTCTGCCTGTTCGAGGACTACTCTGGCTTTGCATCATTTTGGAACGATTTCATAGTAATACATTCAAGTTTCCTCTCAAACATAACCATAATACACGCTTCACGTCTAATGATGGCTTGGTAGTACCAAAAGTATGTAATAAATATGGAAATAGAACTCTCAAATATTTAGTACCTAGAATTTTTAATTTATTACCAAAAGAACTTAAATTTAACTCACATTGTAACAAGAGCAAAATAAGAGAGTGGCTTCTCGATCAAGAGTTTATATATGAATAGTAGCTTAGGTGTAAATATTATATTTTTTCATATATTTTCTTGTATTTAAAAAATAAATTTATATATTATTATTTGTATAAACATGTTTATTCTGATCTTTCCGGCTGTTAATTTTGATATGTGTTATTCATTGTTTTTATAAATGTAAATAATATTATTAAGTCAGTATAAATATAATCTTCACCAACAAGCTACAAAAAGTGGCTTGGTGGGATTTTAGTTTAAGTAAAAATATAACAAGTGATTTTTTTTTTAATTGTAAAAATGTATAATTATGCTATTAAATCAAATAAAAAAATAATCACTTAAATCAGCTAATAACAGGTCAAACGAACTAAAAATGCTTTGACTTTTATTTTTTTATATTTTGTATTTAATATTACAATACGCCCTAGGGGCATTTACAAAAATAAAACAGTTTAGTACAAACATAGTAAGAAATAATTTTAAAACACTTTTTTTTGTATGCATGTAGAAGCAGAAAAAGTATTCTGCGAAGCAAAATTAAAAGTGAAAAAAAGAGAAAAATTTGGATACAAAAAAAAGTTAGAATTAAAAAGCAAATTGTAAATAACTTGTAAATAAAAAAAGTTAAAACAAAAGAATTAAATTACTTAAATGAATTAATATTATTTAAATAAATTATAAAGGTTAATTTACAATAAGTATATAAGATTATGTAACTTATGGTACACACATTAAAATATTAGATAAATTAATTTCAGAAAGAGATAAGATAATAATAATACACATAAAAAACAGAGAAAGAATTGCATGAAAAGAAAGCTTTATTACGACTTTAATATCTAATTAGTTTTAAACAATGCATTTAAGAACGTTTTAAAATGAATAATTGTTGTATTAAAAACGTCTATACCACAAATAAATTTGCTGCTTAAGGAATGTAAACGCGGAATCGGAGAGTGTCGTGCATGGTTTGTTTATGTTTATATTGATTTATTAAGAAGCTTCTCCATCTCTGTCAAAACGTTCGTTAATGTTACACGTGACATTTTATGTTACGTCACGTTACGTTAATGTTACACATTACATCGTACATTAAAAAAGATAAGTATTGTTTGGGGTTGTGTGATGATTTTATCATTCCAATTCCATATCGTATTATTCCAAAGTAAAACGGACTAATGATACCTGTCGGAATTTGATAGGCAAACTGATCCGGAAGGTTGCCAAATTATAATTGTTAGAACGTAACAGAAATGCAGGAAGTAAGAACGTTTAATCAAAATGATTACAACGTGTCGTGCGTGACACAACGTTGTAAGAACCACTAGAAATATTCAAACAATTCAAATATAAATTATTAACTATAATAAATATTTAAACAATGAATATGGATGTCTTAAATAATTCGTTAAGAAATCAGATCAGCATCAGAAATCAGAGATCAGATCTGTTAAAGACATTTTAAATTTATCTCCTGCTTGACTTTTAACTTTTAATTTTATCTTTCAATTTTAACATTTCAATTTTAATTCTTAATTTTAACTTTTAATTTGACTTTAAATTTTGATTTTAATTTTAACATTTGATTTCAACTCTTAATTTATACTTATTCATATGTACAACTACTACCTGCATCTATTAAATAATTGTTGGTTGTGAATTTTTACAAAGAAATATAAATGTTCATGGAAGCAGAGAGAGACGTAGGGAGGAAAGTAGAGTTGGAGCTATACAATGTCTTCTCCCTATTATGTACTTTTTATTTAATATTCATATTTGTACTTTTTTAGAATTCAATTATTTTTACCCTCTCCTCCTGCATTCCTAATAAATTAGTGTGAAATCTGTAATTGGTCTTACTTTTTTTAATTGTTCCTTGTTTTATATAATGACTGTATGATTTCCTTAATAAGTAAACAAAAAGGTAGCAAAAAAATGTATCCAAATATACAGCAAATCAGGGCATTCACTTAACACTGCGTAACATTTACCGCTGTGTATGTTTGAACGTCTATATTTTATGTATTTTTTCTCCTTCACAACATGTCAGATTGCCCAATCACAATGGTGAATTGCAATACAGAACGCCCAGGTTCAAAAAAAGTTACAATGGATTTTTTGTTCTCAATGAGAATCAAAACCGGAACTGTATTGATTTATGCAAAGTAAAAATATATAGATAAGTTGATCAATCGTGTTTAATTCTTTTTTTTCTTTCATTACTTTACTACGTCTGATAACTGATTCAAATTAAATCAATGAAAATAAAATTGAAACTGTTTAAAATGAAAAATATTTAAATTTAGAATATTAACATTTTCGTACAGAAAATTATATTTTACTTTACAGACAATTGAAGATAATTCTGTAAACTTCCCATTGTAATCGGAACCCAGGACACTAAGGGGTGGATACTTGTAATAAATAAGTAAATACTTCTGGAAAAACTTATCGAACGTTACTGCAGCCAGGAAAATAAACAGCCACATAAACTGAGAGAAACAACATAAAATCGGAAAAAAGCCATAAATTGTATTTTATTGTTTCAGGTATCAAGGATTGCGATTCCGCGAGTTTGCGCAATAGTTGAAGGAACACAAGTTATAATGGTTCAGGGATCCAGTTAATAGGGGCATCACGCGGGCATCTTACCCTAAGGAATTCTTTTGTCAGAGAATCACGAGGGAAGAGCTCATGGCGAAACGTCAAGTCGTCAAAAAACAATCATTTATCTTGCCTCGTATTAAATATGGCTTGAGTGAATCCGACAGGCTCATTACTCGGCTTTTTCATAGTGCATACTTACATACTTCTAACAGTGCGCTCAAGTGCAACAGCGGCTTTTATTAATATAGACAGTAAGATTCTGTCTAAGTGAGATTTAGAACAATCGACCATCAATCATAATGTTTTCTCCATCATTTGTCACCGATTTCTCTTTCAGCGGTAAGTGCATAATAAACGCCAATTAATTTGCATCGCCATCATAGTGAAGATGTCTTTTTATTTACCTATTCCCATGCACATACGTTAACCCTTTATGAGGCAAATAAACACGGACCCAAAATCTTAAAAAAATAGTTTAATTTAAACTTAATGAAATTTCGTAAATTAATAGACACTTGCGAACTGTTATGATTCTTCTCAATTGCAAAAAACATACGACAGGCTGTAGATAAATTAATATTGAAACAGAAAAAAACGACAGATTTTTCAGGGGAGAACTATTTTGATTATCGGGGATATTTTTTTCATGTTTATTCATCGAAAATTAAATCCGGAATTTTTTGAACAGTAAATTACTTCTACATGCTTTAGATACTAGACTTTTACAGATGCAAACTGCAAGCACATTGATCGCATTCATAATATATGGTCAATATACATAGAAGACATTGTACCGGCGCGGCGGAGCTAGTGGCATGTTGCTCGTTTTTTTTTGTATAAATAATTCATGGCTCCGGCAAATTATTGGGAAAAGATAAAATAAAATAAATACAACTCATGCAATTTTTTCAATCCATGATTCAGCTTAAACATTTCAAAACGTGCAAAAAAATATATTGTTCAGAAATCAAATAAAATAAAAAATAAAGTGATTACAACACACTGCAGGACTAATTTAATTGTAATTTTTCTCAAGTTTGAGATTCCTAGTTTGTAATAATTACGCCCCCTAGCCCGGGTAATACAAAAATACCATAATTACAGTAAATAAATTGAAAAAAATACCTTTTAAAAAACAAAAATTAATGATTTTTTTTAGTTTGAATATTTTATTTTTACGTGCATTGTTTTAAGTAGTTCTCGTTACATTAGTAAAATGATTTAAAAAAATACGATTTTGAGTGTTGCCCATTTTCAAATTAACCTATACATAATTGACCGATATCGTCAGACTTGTGAGAGAGAAAAGTAAAATTTTTTCAAGAGACGTGGCGATGTTGGTTATGAGTCACTAAAACAGCATTTTAATAATAATGAACGTTTTATTTTAGTGAAATAAAACTGACGTTTTTAACCATTTTAATTTTATTAATTGGGTTGTGGTCCCGTGGCTAGTGTTGCGGACTCACGGGCCAGAGGCCCGAGGTTTAAACTCCACTCTGCCCCAACTTAATTTCCATTTTCTAATAGTGAGTTATTTACAACTCGTTGAAAATGGCCACCAAAATTAAAATATTTGTGTAAATTATAAGAACGCTAATATTTCTTTTTAAAAAAATATTTAAAAAACCATCGGTTTGGAAGCTAGACAAGCTTTTTATTATGGTATAATTATTAAGCCATGAATTATACCATTTTATAATTTTAAAAGCGTCTACTAAATACTAAATCTAAACATATGGAGGTAATAAGTCGAGTTTTTGTGTCATGCAGTATTTTGTTTTTGTAAGGGTATAGCGTGAGGGATGAAAGGGGGTTGAAATTCAATCATTTCTATTTATATTTCTAAACTAGACAGGAGTATATATTTGACATATACGGGCTCGTAAAGGGTTAACATCGCGCAGTAACAAAATTTCGTCACCGTGTACCAATTACTGGTTATATTTCAACTAGAAACTAAGTGCAAATTGTAATAACAATGAATTCAACACAAAATGATTACAATCGTAATACAAACATGCAGTTTCAATATTGGCAATGCGTATAGCATTTTTATTATTCCGAAGATAGCATCGACGAGATTCGCAATAAAATATTATTCAACGAGGTTCCAAAATGGATACATGGCTAAAGCATTTCATAAATCCGTTTAATAGAGACTAGCTATGTATGGGGAAATTAATAAAAAAATCTTTATTCATTCGTAATTGGTAGATAAAACGTCTTGATCGATAATGTTGATGATTTTCATCGCTGATAACATTATACACAATAATGTACTCACGTAATCATATATTGAGTTTTTCTACTGACATTTCTTGGTGAAACTGCATTTTAATTATAATAATGAAAATAAGTATATAGTTTAGTATATTCCAATTTTATTTATATTTTTACCTGTGACCGGATTTCGTCGCGACGAATTTTTTATTTTTATTGTTCTGAGGCCAGTTTCTTTCTTAGAAGCCTATTTCAAACATGAGAGAGAAATAAGTCAATTTTGATGTCGACTTACATTGAAGTCAGTTTTGAAAACAAAGGACCAGATGCACAGATAATGTAGCTATTAACATATAAGAGCATATAGGCGTAAAAACGTCGCCACTATAATAAACAATAAATTTAGTTTAGACATTATTATATTTTTCCCATCTATTTTACTATCTTCCAGAGTGTATGTATCGAGACATTAAAATAGCCGGCTTTATAGTCACTCGGTAGATTAATACAGACGAAAATTAAGCATACCGTCTAAGTAATTGTCAAGACATATAAAAATCATGTTCAAGCGAGCATTTGCTGCTTGCTTGAATTGGGATTTATTGGAGTTTATAATCGCTTTGAAGTGGCCACTTTTTATCACAGAAGCATGTTTAAAATATAAATGAGAACTATTTTACATTTTAATCAAGTAAGAAACGCGGACTAAATTTTCGGGGTCATTAATTAGTTGGATTTGATCATATAATGTCGAGATGACAAGTCGATAGAACATACCGAGGTGGATACAGATAGTACAGAAGTTAAGTATACCGTATCGGTATGTACCGACGAAGATAGCCTTTATAATCGCGGCCCTGAAATCTTTATATTGGATTGATTCTCAAGATAAACAACGGCAAAAGTTTTAACTCTTAATTGATATTGACAATTGTATTTTTACTATAATTCGAATGACGTTATTTTGTAATTTTTACTTCGGATTTTTTCAGTGAGTGAAGACAGGTCCACGGACAAAGAAATGACGTACTATTTTGGGTCTCTGCTGTATGTATTTATTGTATATAAGACATTAAAAAAATATCTGTCAAAAATTAAATAATGGATCATTTCATTAATTAGCTATGGCAAATTTGAGATTTTTTACCATTTTGTCTTTACGTTCTGCACAATAAGTTAAGCTTCTTAGAAAATGTACCCATAATGATTCCAAACAATGCTTGTTAGTTATTCCATATAAGACGGATAATGAAGTTTCTTCTCTATGCAAGAACGCAAGGAGATGTGGTTGCAAATAATAATTAGTATAATGCACCTAAAGAAGTTTCCCTATAAGGATTGTATGTATTCCGCTAATTAATTATTAAGAGCTTCCTTGGTTTAGAACTGGCAGTCTGCACATTGCACATATGGATGAGCTTGCACAAATTAATATACATAAATTAAGCGCATGACATACATGTTCGGTCCGTGATTCGTGATCAATGCTAACGTCACAGAACCTACCTGTTATTTTAACATGTATTAACCGTGGTCGTCACCACTGTAATAAATGGACGCGTCATTCCCTCAATAGCTGAATCCCATATTTAGCTATTATTTTGTTGCACTGAATAATTTAAAATAAAAATATAGTAAATAACGACATATATGCCTGATTTACTATATTTTTAGGTGAGAAAAATATAACTAACTCTTTACATAGCTACGAATCTGGCTATCAGTATTATTATTATTATGGATAATTTCTTCTTCTTCTCTTAGTGCCTGTCAGGTATCCCCAACGTTGGCAATCACTTTCGCAAAAGTCTCTCTGTCCTGTGCTGCCCGGAAAATCTGCTCCACAGTTCTGAAGTCAGTCCAGTCTCGTATATTTCGCAGCCAGGACATCTGTCTTCTTCCAGCCCCTCTGTGACCTTCAATCTTGCCTTTCAAAATTAAATGAAGCAAGTGGTACTTTTCTCCACGCATTACATGCCCCAAATATGAAATTTTACGAATTTTTATGGTGGTTCCAATATATCTTAAGCATTCTGAGATGCAAACACATCTCAAAAGCCTCCAGCCTATTCATAGTGTTCACTTTCAGAGTCCAAGTCTCATAACATTTTACCAATCTTTGCCTTATTTTCAAGTTGAGATTAGCATTGCAGAAGAGGAATTTCATTTTATAAAAGACAGCTCTTGCTGTCTCAATTCTGTATTTAATTTCTGTATCTGAGTCAAGGGTCTCTGTTAAAATGAATAATTTATCAAGCGTTATTTTTGTGAAAACAGTATTAAAGGCACTGTACAATAAAAAATCTCTACACGTCTTGTAGCTACGTTGCCCATGTACATTTGGGATTCCTTTTTTTTGTAGTTTATTTATTCAGAAAAAACAAACGTTATATTTCAACGGAATACCATTTTTTTGATAGATTTGATGCATGCATTTACATTAACGTTTCCCATTACGTGAAAGAAAAAACCATGTTTACCTACAACAGGGGAAATAACGTCTTACAATAATGTGTTTTTTTATTTTATGTACTTTATTGGCATATTCTAACTCCTCACTTCCAATTACGATACAATGTAATAACAGATATGTGTTATATTACAACATGTCTTGCAGCTAAAGAGCGCATGAATGGTTAATATCTAGAGCGAAGGAACTGATAAAAGGGTACTCGCAAAGTTTTGCTTTTGGCCTAATAAAACTCAGCCGAAATCAAGTGAGGGTTATCACAAGAGCCCTTAAAGAGCACTGCAGATAAAACAAACTACTTGCTGTAATGAACCTTTTCGAAACTTCTAGATGTAGGTTCTGCAGTGCAGACGAGGAAACATCTATACACATTACATGTGGATGTGATGTTTTACATTATAAAAGGAGCCTTATCCTCGAAGAACCACTGGCTAAACCTGATGATGTTAAAAAGCTTGCCCCCTACCTAATAGCCCGATATTTAATCGGATCTGGGCTTGGAGGGGGAGATTTAACAAAATGCACACTCTCGTCTTCCACGCAGTAGAAGCGAGGGTTAGGCTCTCTAAAGACCTTGGCTTGGAGGGCGAGAACTATTCACGGGAACCCGTCACAATAGATTTTTACAGGTCGCAGTGACACCAAGAGCTTGCATAGCACTGATTCCCACCACCAAGAATAAGAATGATATCTAGACCCCTTTTTAATTATTTAAAAATTGATTGTTAGAACATTTTTTTTAAAAAGCATTTACAGATAAGAGGCAGATTGTAACACGTCGCGTCATGCAGCTACAGAGCGCATAGACGGTTGGAATTCTAGTCCCTATTAAAGATAATATTCATTTTTTAAAATGGCATGAACAAGAAATTGGTTTTATATTCGAAGATTTTTCAATTATCAAATAAAAAGGAAGAAAATATTTTACCAAAATATGCAATGCTAGTGTTATTGTTAGCTAACCTGAGAATTTCGAGTTAAGAAGAGTAAAAACTGTATTCAGTTTTACAATGACGATATTTATTAAACATTTCGTTTGTTGAAATAATTATATAGACTTTATGAAGCATATAAATAACATGGTGTTGTTAGTGTACTAATCCAGCCCCCCACGTAGAATTAGAATTAATAATGGTAAAATAAGAATTACACGTAATATTATTGATGTTTTAAGGTTGTTTCGTGATAAATTACAAACGTCACGATACATCCCTTTTCGATGCATCAAGTCCAACATTAGTTTCGCTGTGATGTTTCACAATAGTCACCAAGTTTAGTGTACCTGTCATACTGATTAAGGGCCCTGACAGCGGTACAAAACGTAAAAAGTGTTCCTGGCAATTACCTCCCACCTGTAGAGAGCTGTGTACAGCGACCGTTACACACGGATCAGAAAACAAAACAAGAAATTGGTCGGAAATCTTAACGGCATTCTGAACTAAAAATATTGCAAATAATTTTGATTTTTTTACAGCCGAACAAAGAAAGAAAAAAAAGAATACAGTTCTTTGTGTAAACTAGGACCAGAGTTCAAGATAAGTGTTTTAGACTAGATCGCTACTCCCAGATAAATACCCTGAAAAGAGGAATTAAGTTTAAATAAGTTCGCCTTATAGTAAAGTAGTTTCACTGTCCCTGGCAAAGAACCCTTTTTTTATTTTTTTATCTATTCATAAAAAAATATATATGGAATTTTTCAAGTCCTACTAAACTGCATGATTGCAATTCGTCAGCAGGTGTTTATCACTAAGATCTTATCTCTTAATTCTATAACAGGTCAACATTTTTATTACTATTAAAAATATATAAATATGTGCATCGAATACATATAACAGGTAGAAAATTAAAAAAAAAATGGTCCAAAAAAATTAATTGTTCAATATAGCACATTCTAAAAACCAGATCTTCATCATACGTCTCTCTTTTGAACCTGATTTTTTATATATTTTTTTATTTTTAATTGGAGCATATTATACATATAACACAGTACAATTTACTGTTTCCAATAGCCGATAGAAGGCGTGTGTAGTAAGGAATGCGCCAAAAATATGCGCTGTGCGCATACATGAGCGTGAACTCTGAATCAGAAAATAAATAAATTCTTGTGCTAGGAATATAATAAATTCTTGTTAGAATTGACTGTCTTAAAAAGCATATTTTGGCAAAGATTTGCTTGTTTACAGGTATTGTATTGTATTGTTTACAAATTGTTTCTTTTGCATGCAAGAGACTTTGCCGTGTCAGAAAACTAGTGTCCTTTAAATATTTTTTTAGAAATCCACTATCTCACTTTTAAATAGATTTTCCTGCTTTGTGTGTCCTCTTTTCCGTGCAAAGTCAAATAAAATGCACAATTTCTAGTGTTCATTATACTATAAAGTATAAAGTGTAGTATTTCCGTATGCCTTTATTTTTTACATGAATTAATAGGGAAAATATTAAGAAAATAGAGAGACTGCGATGAGCGGGCACCTTGAAAAAATGGGTGAAGAGATAGTGCCCGATAAGATACTTTACACAAAGCCCTAAGGTAGGCATAGATGGCTGGATATAGTGCAGAGAAATGTAGATGCTATTGGTATCAGGGACTGGAGGAGAACATGCCAGGAAAGAGGGAGATGGTGACGAACGTTGGAGGAGGCCTAGGCCCATATCAGGTTGCCAATGATGATGATAAATTAGAGTTTTTTACCCGCTGATAAATTAAAAAGATTTAAGCATTGTCAAAATTTCTGACCAGTTTTCTGACCCGTGTAATAGAAGATTAAGTAATAACGGTGATAGCGATTGTTTGAGCCAATCGATTTGTCTCGCTCGTGACTCAAGATGGAACAATCTTCTATCTCTTATCCGTATCTAGTTCTGTTGGGAGAATTACTATTCTTTACTGTTTTTCTGGCCAATACTAGATAAGGCACCGATGTACTAAAATAATATAGGTACTAGGTACATTGCGCATTTAGCCACGATCCACGAGGTCCGGGTTTGATTCCCGCCAAGGATGATGTATGTTAGTAATGAGGAACTTCAGCCTTACCGGAAATTTTATAAAATATACTATTTCGTAAAAATTGAAGCATTAAATTATACAGCAAAGTTTCCTGAAAATGTTAGAAAAAAATAATAAACAGCATCTTGCAAAAACGAATTATTGTGAACGACGTCACTGATTCGTACAAATCAACCAATGATGAGAGAAATATGGAAGATTTCCGGTTTGCTTGCCGTGAATGGACCAATGGGCAGAACTGATCGAAAATAAGCGGAAGAGAACCTCTGACATCACACGCAGAGATTTAGAAAAACAAAACTTTAAAATATCGTAGGACTGATAATACGATACAAAAATTTTTTTTTGGTTAGTTTAATAGTCTATTAACAAATAAAAAAAAACCACTGAACTTCCTCTATGTTTTGACAAATCCATAAACTTCGTTTGCTCGTACTAAACATGTTATGCACTTTTCCTATCTCCATAGTTTCCCGTCCTAATAAAAATACATTCTCTTTTATAGAATAAACTGCATAAGATTGAATACTATGTGAAGTTATATAATATAAAAGATGTCAATTTTCTTTAAGGCTTGCGTTTTACTGAAGTTATATGGATTCATTATGAAATAAGCTAAAATCTCAATTATGATCGTCTTTAAAGCAAACACACTCGACGGCATGTGTAGGTAAAAGCGAAAGAAGCTAGAAATGTATGTCATGGCGTTTCATCCTCTCTGTCTACCCTCACACGATAGCTGTGGTATTTTTTTTTCTAGTTTGCATATAGTGCGTTTGAAAATCTCTTTATAACAGTATAGAAATATTGATGGTCAAAAAAATGGTAAAGCACGCGATTTTGTCAAGTATCTGTTTTGTTTAAACGTTATACTTTTTCACATTTTTGTAAGAAAATTACAACCATTTGTATTGCTTGTTAATTGGCTTTTATCTTCACTAAGCTGCTTATTGATGAGATTTTTCTAGCATATTTTTTACGAATGTATTTCTACTAAGGCATTATTTCCTCCTTTGTTTGGTGTAACAGAAAACATTAACGGTAAAATAAACCTTTGCGGCATTTTCTTTATGACGAATCAGAAACTTCGAGTTTATTTTAGAATAATTACCATTCATTTTTACCGTTTATTAAAAAAAAATACCGAAGATAGTAAATTTAGGAACATAAATAGAATACCAAATTTCTAAGAATAATCATAAATTCCAGATTAATATTTTTTGTTTTTTTTATAAAAGCTTTAAAAGCATAAAATACCGTAAAAATAAAGGTATAATTTAATAGAATTTCCTGAATACTTGGAATTTTAAAAGGTATTTGGTTTTGTAATTACCTGCCTCACTAGCATCTGTATCGAAGCAGGAATTTTACTATTATCATCAACCAATTGCATTTTGTAAAAAAGAGAGTAAATTTGAAATGGTGTCAAAGATTTCATTTGACTTTCTTATGTGATCGATATTAAACCTAGACCAATTTTACTATCACGATTTATTGACCAGTATCAATAGAACAATTTAAAGGACCATTATAAGTTCATTTTATTAGGTTTCAAATCTGTAAAAGGGACTGGAAAAATCATGCGGAATAGCTACTAATACTTGCTACGTTTTTGTCAAAATAAATAGACAAAATGGGCTACTACATCTTATTTTTTGCATTCAGTATATTTTGTCAATATAGACGAATACGTAAGAACAGTTTTATTTCCTTTTTTGGTACAACCGACCCTAAGATAAGTTTGCTGTTTAAGTTTAAATTAAATTTAAAACTTTAACATGTCATACACAGGTCTGCTGTTCCAGAATATGTTCCTAACGATCAGCACAAATAGACGTAATAAAAAGTTAAATGAAGTGATTTTGATACGATTACATTGTATTTCTATGAACAAAAATAATGTATAAAGTACAATATTCTCACCTGGGAAAATAATTAGCGCGAATTATCAGTAAAGGAAATAATAAAACCACAGACAAAGTTTTACTGGAGGGCAAAAATTAATTAATGCGTTCGTTGTTTGTTTATATGAATTTCATTATTAATTATCTGATTAACAAAGCATATCAAAATGGTGTCCATGATGTGGAAGGAAACATTATTTCTAGAAACTCCGGATTTCTACTCGGCCGATAAGTCAGGAGTAGATTTCACTTAAACAAACATACCAAGATTTGTACATTTTTATAATGTTTTATTTATTAACAATATTTTGAGTTTGTCCAAATTTTTGTAGACAAGGACTGGATTCAACTCCCTGGGGAGCTGTTTATATTATCATATTACAATAGAGATGAAGAACATTTAAGAGAAGGTAATATAGAAGTCTAGGCATCTACAGGGCTTATGACCTGTCAATAGCTGGTTTAAGTGGCCACTTTACACACTGTGTAACATTCACCATTCTACCTATATTTGAACATCTATATTCCTTCGATTCTTTCATCTGTTGATGTTTGTGAAGTTAAAGAGCTGAAACCTTTATTTATGCGGGTGAGATTCATCTAATTAAATTATTTCACCTACATACTCGGCAACGCCTGAAAATATTATTTTCTCAATTTCTATACTTCTTCATGGACTAGGTGGATTTATCAACAATATTTTGAGTTTGTCCAAATTTTTTTGACAAGGACTAGATTCAACTCCCCGGGGAGCTATTTATATTAACATACTACAACAGAGATGAAGAACATTTAAGAACATTCAAATATAGGCAGAATGGTGAATGTTACACGGTGTGTAAAGTGGCCACTTAAACAAGCCATTGACAGGTCATAAGCCCTGTAGATGCCTAGACTTTTATATTACTTACTCTTAAATGTTTTTCATCTGTGTTGTAGTATGTTTTATTTATTACTTGTTCAAGTATATGCTTTCGAAGAAGATGCTTAAAAATTTTATACAAATATTCACATTAAAAAAAACGGTTTTCCTTTATGACAATTGAAGATAACTCTATTAATTTTCCATTGTGATCGGGACTTAAGTCCAATTCTCGATAAAGTTGATATGGAACATTGTTATGACGCGTTTTCTCTGTTTTAGATTTGTCACTTCTGAAACATTGCAATAATACGTCCACCGCATCGGTGTGAAGTGCGAATGAGTAAAATAAGAAGAAAATAATTATCACGACGTAATCTTAATCTCAGTAGTTAAACGATATCTAGAATGCGCAACGCACATTGCACACTATGCCTAGAACATATATAATACCAGTTGCGTGTGCAGTCTATAAAGTCACCGCGCAAATGAAAACATCGCAAATACGCACCAAGACGGCACGTGATATGAATGCATGAAACAGAATCCATGTCATAACACATTTCAACGAATTGAATTTCGATTGAAAAAAATGATAAAAAGAATTTCAACAAAACGATTAATTAATATTGAGACGGGTTGTGGTCCCGTCGGTAGTGTCGCGGATTTGAGATCTACCCCAACACAACAACTTAATTCTCATTTTTTAACACGGTTATTTACAACAATCTAATAATCTATTTAGTAGTCCGACTTCTCTCAAATGAGTTTTCTGTGGTTTTCTCTTCATTAAACGAATAGGGAGAAGTTCCTATAAAGGTCCACTGCCAAAATTTCCTCCTTTTCCTGAGACTTCTTTGATATAAAGAGCCAGGAATTAAAACCCAGTTGTGAAATATCAACCTTGTACATTATAAGCAAGTCAATAAGATACTGCAACTCTCAATTAAAAAAAAAAAAATTATAATAATACTCCATTTTCTGCCCAAATTCAATCACGCGACGCTGCTAATTAAACAAAAAAAAAACTTCGCTTCAATTCGCTACTAAAGTAAAAACTTTTTTTTCTTTCCCCTGAACTAAAGTTACTTTGGAATAAGGAAAGTTCACATACTACGAATACTGATTTAGAATAAATAGTTGTATTTTCAAAATTAATCTGGAAAATGTTTTGAATTATGCATGTAAAAAAGAAATTTATTTAAAATACGTTGCTAGAAAAACGCAACATGTTTAGCCTATGCAGTTGTGACGTCAAGGTTCGTGACAATGTTCTAAACAAATTTGAATGGGCAGGAATAAATAAACATGAATCGCGGCGTATTAGATGGAATGACCGTTTTTGCATGAATTCAAAATTACAAATTTCAAAATATTTTTTATGCTACTAATAATTAGATTTTTTTATTGGGAGTATTTCATAAGCCTATAGTACTTTCAAAATGTAAAAAAAGTTATATTTCCCTATTCACGAGTTTTACAAGTTGGGCCGACGCCTACGATATACTGAACAACAATATCGCGGTAGCGAAGTTTTTTTACTGATAATTAAAACTGTAATAATAAGAAAATGCAAAAATATATTTTTTAAACATTTGTGGTTGTACGAGTTTTACAAGTTAGGGTGAAGAATAGTACTCGTATAGTATTATATTCGCTGTACTTTCGAAAAGAATGTCTTTGAAGTTAATGCCTATAATGCACCCTAACCAAACAGGTATTAAGAGCAATGTGTGGTCTTTATTGAAATGCAGATTTTTCATGAACCAATAGATCTTAAATTCGGCGAAATAATGAAACCAATAATTAATATAACCGAATTCCTGAATAATCTAATCGTTGCCGAATATTCCTAATCCTAATTCCTATCCCGAGCAATAATCATTATAACAAATTCGAGTACATAATTAAATTTTGGTATAATGTTTTTGAAATTCCACAGCAAAATGGTTTCATCGCACATCTGATAGAATATTTTATATTCAGATTTGAATCTATTGAATTATGTCCTAGTAATGGATGCCAGAAACACAGATGTAATTATTATTCATACATCTAGACAGAACAACTGAAATAAAAGGCTTTTCCTATACTAATGACCCGAGGGTATGTGAATGAGAACTAAAGACCTTAACTTCTGTTATTACCAATTCAGTATGTAAATTATTGTAAATTGAAGCAATCATGGAGATATAAATTAAACTCACAAGTCTGAGTCCAATCAGTGCGGTCATTAGACAGAAGATAGCTATTCATTTAATTTTATTCAATTTAATACATCGAGGTACTAAAATGACACTTCGAGTTTTTATTAATAACACAAAATTTTTTATTTATTTATTTATTATCATATTATATACGAAAAATTATACGTTTATACAACTTTGCTTCGACGATCTAACTAGAGTAATTTACCCCGTTCTAAGCCAATCAAAAAAATAATTAAAAAACAGTAATTAATATATAGAAACAAATCAATGTATTTAAATTTATATTGATTTTATTTTTTTGCAAAACGTTAAGTGTTTATTTTTTTATTTGGTGAGGTATTTGTGTGTAATGTTTTGTTTATTACAAAGAATAAGTACTTTAGCGGACAATATCCCTAGCCAACGAAAAACCGACTGGTAAAAATAAGTTCTAAAAAACAAAATACATATTAAAAGATACAAAACTTAATTAATTAAAAATTGCAGCTGGTTTTTAATTACATTACTTTAGATTAATTAATGTTTTATTTGCACACAAAAAAAAACACTTTAAAACTAATTATTACTTTAAAAATTGGTCATAATGTACGAGTATTTTATTGTTTTAAACATTTAAACAATAATTTGCTTGAATACATTTGTATACCTTATCCGCAAAACTTATAAATTGATAGCTTGGTTGAAATTGTATTTATTTATTTATTGTTTAGACATTGGTGAATTTATTGCCAAATAATGTTTTTTTCTAATCAACCAATAAAATTAAAGTGTGTTTTCTTTTTATTATTGTTTAAGAGGTATTATTAACAAACATTTATTTCAAACAAACGTGAGTGTTCGTTCACTGTCATACAGAGAAACTAGAAAAATGTGAATTTGCGCTGACCGCGTGTATTTGATTGATCACAAATTGAAAATCCTTTAGTGGGGGGCACAAATGAAAACTTGTAAAGTTTTTATGTTTTGTTATTTTCGCGGTTTAATTTTATGGTGGATTTTAACATTAAAAAAAAAAATAACAGTGCATATGCAAATCTGAAGAAAGACACTAGCCTTTATGGTCAGTTTCGAAAAAGGGGCGGATTCTTTTATAGTAAGCATTTAAAAATTAAAACATAAATTAAAAATCTTCCGAACGCTAAAATGAAATGACATCTGAAAACGCAGAGTAAAATATACTTGGGCTTAGTGAGTTATTCTTTAAAGCTGGCAAGAAAACTGTTTGCTACACAAACTTATTACAATAAGTATTTTTTTGTTAGGCGTTAATTACATTACTAGTTGATAAAATTTAGAAAAAAAAACATGTTGCGGGCATACAAACTTTCTTTAATAGTTACATAAGAATGTGTGAGATTTATGAGCAAGATGAAAAAACATAGTTTAGATTTGTCGTTAAAATACGAAATAAGTTTTTTACCACGATTACAGTGACAAAAGCACACATATTTTTAGTGACTGATTTTTATTTTGATTCATTATCGATAGCGGCTTTTTTATGGTTTACATATTTATATCATTACTAGTTGCGTAACAGATGTTCACACATTATTGCCTGGTATTTAATATACCAACACATTTTTATTGCGGTTGTAAATCACACTATTAAAAAACAACCGTTGATTGCAGTGATGCAAAAAATGTATGGAAATATTTTGTAACTTGAAGCGTATGATTAAATATATAAATTATTGCCACCTTATTCACAGCTCAATATACGAACAAGTATAAGTTAGAAAGAGAATTTATCATTTTCACAAATTACTTGTGTCTAAACGCGCGTCTGCGAAACTAACAAACTAATTAAGGAATATTTTTGGTTAGTGTGATTGCTTTCATATATATTACATCTAGTTCCCTCCCACCATTTTCATTGATATTTTAGATCATAACACTGTTTCATAGACAATTAAGACATTTATTTGTAGCGTTGTAAATATATCAATATATTTTTGTTAGAAAAAATATTTTTAGTTATAATTTTGTCTACTTTTAATAATAACAAAACTAAAAAATATTTTTTTTAATTATAATTCAGTTCTATCAAAAAATATCAGTAGGGAAACTCAATATACCAGAAACGCGTTTAAAACGTCCATAAAATTTAGTAATAACAATATTTACATGGTATTTGTGATGTGTTGAATATATTTTTCAAAACACGTAGACACCATATAAATGG
Organism: Micrasema longulum; assembly: GCF_059751315.1. Classification (NCBI taxonomy): domain Eukaryota; kingdom Metazoa; phylum Arthropoda; class Insecta; order Trichoptera; family Brachycentridae; genus Micrasema; species Micrasema longulum. Next base: position 91,898 of record NW_028277956.1, read on the forward strand.
TTATAAACGTTGAGAATTTAGTAATGATACTAAACTAAACTTGTCCTTGCTGTCAGAACACATCCATATACTTATCCAAGGATTTTTTGTGCAATCTAAGCATTGTGGGTAGAGGAAAAAAAGCCGATGTTGGTTTTAGAATTTCCTATAAAAAATGTAGTGTTAGTACGCATATTACGGCAAGAAAAAATGTTTTTTTAATGCTTTGTACGCCACGGTTAAAACAAATTTGAAATGAAAATAAAGCAGCGTAAATGGCTTAAATTTTAAAGATTAGGAATTCACTCAGTCTGTCAAATTTGATTCGATGTGATCCGCTTTGTTAAGACATTTTCTATTAGTTTCATCCTTCCGGTCAAATTGTATCATTAGTCGCACAAGATTTACAACTCGAAAACTCCAAATTGGACACGAGTTGATAAATTATTGAGAAATCGAAAAATACAAAAAAGGTTTGGTCAAATGAAAAAAAACTCGATGTTTTGGGCATAGAAAATTGAAAAGATACATAGCGAGTTAATTATACTTTACTTCTTCCTTCAAACTAGCGGTTTATAAGACACTAACAGTTAACAGTATTAATAAATCAAATACTGCATACTAAACCGATCACTTCTTTTGAACATTTTTGAACATAAATAAGTGTTACACATGTGCCAGAACAGTGTAGTGCAATTGAATTTAGTTATACAGAAAGCAGCCAGTCCACAATTAAAAAAAATGTATTGGCGTTATCGGGTGCAGTAATGTCAGTTCTATGTTCTGCAAAAAACATTCAGACCGCTTTCATACAAAAAAAAAACTGTAATAATCACCTTCTGAAAATAGTGTCAAACACAAAAACGGCATTTCTCAATTTGCAGAAAACACCCACAGCCCTAAAAAAATCTTACGATACGTTAAAAATCATCAAAACTGGTCAAATATAAAGTAAGATTCTTTTTTAAAATATAAAAAAAAACTATCGAATTTACTTTTTATCATTGTTCAAAGTCAAAAACATCCCAACTGTTGTGTAGATTTGATTATTCAGTCTTTTCAAAAAAGTGCCATATCTCAGTTTCACTTTTCTATGGCTGGCTGCTTTCTGCATAACTACGTTCAATTGTGTAGTGAAATAACAAAACTGTGGTAAATAAATCGTTCATATCAATATTGTCGCTAATAGAATCCGGTCCCTCATTCACGGAAGCTGCGTTTACCACTGGACTACGAGACGGAAACAAAAACTAAAACGGGGCATGCTGAAATAATGTTAGTCTATTCATATTTTTCAAAAATATTCTGCTGATTTCTGTGAAAACTTCCAAATTTGATCATAGAGCTCCTCTATAAATGTCTGGACGTCAATATTCGCCTCTCAAAAACCATATTTATCTTTGTTCCCTTAAGGAATTACTTGTAAAAAGTTAAAAATATTTATTACACGAAGTATACGAGTACTACGTATCAATTCTGTCGGAAATTCTCTTTGGTTTTTGTCATCGGCAGTGCCAAGTGGGCCTTGGTGAGAGAGAAGGTCTGATGTACTCACCCACGCATTCAATATATATTTAATACTGTTCAATACTGCATTTTGCTTTTTTTACTATGCCTTTTAGAGAAATAAATCGGCCGAGTCAAATACCAAAGCAATATTATTGATATTGTACCTACACATTATAATAATAAAATACTGTGGACCTCTGTATTCATATTGAAATCTTTAAATTATCATGATCATCAAGGAAATTTTATCATAGTTAATATGTCGAAAGATAACACCCATTTATCCTTGAATTTCAATTTAATAATCGTATATTATATACAAAAAGTTCGATCCTACCGAAAATTCACACGATATCAACTCGGATTATTTTTATTAGAACACAAAACGTACAATTTTAAAGTAGTTAAATAATCTTACGAATTCGATTTGAATAACTGGTTTTGTTGAGTTATCCGCGACTACCCTACAATAAATAAATTATTTATATGCAATCTGAACCTGGCGACCTATCACGGAGCGCAAAATCATAAAACATGGTATCCACGGAACTTAAACAAATTGGCAACCAATAATCTTTAATTTAGTGTCATTGGGTGATAGGCGATTATCCGAAATCGAATTTCATCACTTGCGCAAATTTCTAATTTGATAATTGAAATAATAAACTTAAGAGTAGTTGTAAACTCTTAATTAAATTTACATTGAGTTCGGACATTTACAACAGCGCTGAGTCAACGTACCTGATATTCAAATTTTCAAATTATTTCAAGAAATTAAAATAACTGAGAGTTTTTGCCAATAATTTTCGTGGAAAATCATACAAAAGCGAGGTAAAGAAAACCAGCAAAAAAGGAAAAGAATTCATTGTGAAAGTCATAATTTCAAGAGAAATTTCAAAATTATGCTTGCGAAAAATTGTGTGGGTAAATTGAGAAGCAATATTAATTTATTAAATGTTCAAATTAAATACAAATTTAGAATCATTGAGCAGTTTTGACACAAAACAAGATTATGATTTTTTAAATACACGAGTATGCCTGGCACTTAAATAATACGTATTCTGAATTAAAAAACAGCATGTAATTGAATAATTTAATTCAACCTTTTCCATCATGATAAAGCGTTTTTTTTAAATGCAAAAACCAGTTATCAAAAATATATAAATGCAATTTCCTGAACAGCAGTACACAGATATTTTTATTACGGCTTATATCTACCAAATCGTGTGTTTTTGTCGTCAAATTCGTGATCATTGTTTCGATTTTTTTTTATGAGTGTACAAAACTAAATTGTTATTCTAGAATGAAAGTGAATGGAAGTCGAGAAGTTTTGTGCAAAACACAAAGGATGTCATGTCGTGCTGAAATCAAGTGAACATAAAACATGTATACACAAGTAGGTGTCTATTCTTTGACATGATGATAAAGTACTTCAATGTTTTCTGTACTTAATTCCTGGTTCCGGAATGTATTGCAAACAGTAAAAACAGAAAAAAAATCACGCTGAGTTTTAAATTCGTGTAAATTTGAAATGATTTTCCGCGAGCTCGGCCTTTTTTTTGACGTGTTTTATTATTTTATTTTTCATTTTTCCTTTTCCGCACCAAATGGTGCATAGGGAACTGCATTGGTACATCAATCGCAGCGTATTTTTACCATTTTTGTTACATTAAGGCAAGATGATCAATCTTACGCTTCAGGTACCAGTCCAGGGACTATGAAATATTCTAGTGTGAAAACATCCTTTTAAATGAATTATTTATATCAACCATGTCGGGGGTAGAACCCGAGACCTTTTGCATAGTTGGCAAACGTATTTTTAATAAGGAAGTTCAGTGTTTTTTTTAATTAATTTTCTGTTAATAGGCTATTAAACTAGGCCAAAAAATTTGTTATTATTTTTATGCAGCGCTATGATTTTTTAAAGTTTTGTATTTCTGAAATAGTTCCGCGTGCGACGTAAGAGGTTCTTCTCTGTCAGTTCTCCCTATTGTTTCGTTTACGGTAAGCAAACCGGATATCCTTCACAGCTCTCATATCATTGGTTGATTCATATGAACCAGTGACATCGTTCAAAGTAGTGTGTTTTAATTTAAATATTTTTTATTAATTTTTTCGTACATTTTCAAGAATCTTTGGAGTACAATCTAATGCTCTAATTTTCACCGCGCGCAATAAATCATTTTTGTATCCAATTTCCCGTAGGGATGAAGTTTCTTATTGTTAACTTATTTGTAAATATAAGTTATTACATTATTACAATGAAATTCCATAAAGATTTATCAAAAAAAAACTTATTAAATCAATTTATGAATTTAATAAAAATATATTACTTAAAGTATTCTTCTGTGTCACTATTTTTTTTTAATATTTGGAAAATATCTTAACTTTTATTTGTTCATTTCTATTCGATATTTTTCTGTAATTAATAGTTTCAAATAACATTTACGATTTCTATAAACACAATCATTCAAAGAAACCATTTTCACAGAATGCATGAATATTAAATTATATTCTTAACAGGTAAACCCAGAGTGACTAATTTCACATCAGATTCTGATGGAATACATAATGCTGGATGAATCAGAAAATATTTGAACGAATCCGTACTTCCATACTAAAATCATAAATGCGAAAGCGTCTTTGTTCGTTTGTTTGTGTTTCCTTCACATCTCAACGGAACGACCGATCGACATGTTATTTTTTTCCAAATTAAAAAAAATACAATGAAAAATAAAATATATCTTATATCAAGAATGAACGACATAATTTTAAAATTAGTAGGCAGTAAGGTGGGATGTCAAAAAATCGATTTTAAATAAATTATTTTTATTTCCTTAATCGGCTTGTTTTATCTATGGTTGTTTGGTTTGCATTGGCATTTTTTCCAATTTATGTTATAGCTTAATTTTAAGATGTATTTTTTCAAAGTGTATTATTGTAATTATATTTCTATGTAAATAATATATGTATGGAAACACAGACAAATAAAATTTTTACAGAAATTTCATTTTAAAATACCACTTTATCCCCTTTTTTAATCAATTTAGGAATCTTTGGCCAGTAATATGACAATGATTTTCTTTTTTTTTTTAAAAAGAAAAATAAATATTTGCGTTTTTATAATTCGTCCAAATATGCTGGTGGCCATATTTAACAAGTTGTAAATAACTCACAGTTAGAAAATGGAAATCAAGTTGGGGTGGAGTGAGATTCAACACTAGCTGCCACGACGGTACCACAAGACGATGAATATAATTATAAAATCAAATAGAGGATTGAACATCGGAGTATGAATAAAAAATTTAATGTTCTTATTTAAACATTAATGTTTAATGTTCTTATAAATCGCCAGTTTCATCATAAAAAGAAAAGTTAAAAAAAGTTTAAAGTTCAATTATTGTCGCATTTTCCTCAAAATGGGCAAACATTATCTACTTTATCCATTGAGATATAATATAAAGAGCTAATACACCATGCAAATCTGAGCTAAAAAGTCGTCCCCAAAAGAAAGGGAATGACCAGCGGAGGAAGCAAGTATCGTCACGTCATATCACGTTGATTTTGACAAGCAAAACAAGTAGTGCAGTAAAAAACACAGACTTTTTACATCGGTCTACTATTCTATTCAGTACCTACGTCGCTCCCTTCCGCATACGCGTCACCTTTGTTTATCGTTTTACTATACGCCCGACTAACTGAGCAGGACAGAGACAGGAGGTAGCTTACGACTGGTAACATATTAACAAAACGTTTTTTAACATTAAAATAGCTATTTTAAACGAATGTTGATTAAGATAAAAATATAGCTTCCCGGTGAAAGGTTATGCTATCGCTTTTTCTATCATTTCTAGAAAGATCTGTGCACTATCTTAGCGTACATATAATTAATTGCGAGGAGAAAAGTACCCGGGGAACGCTCGCAACAGACTAAAGTCCGTTGTATCAAACATCTGTCAATTGGCCGCAGGTTGATGGGACATATTTTGAACGCTCACGTTTACTCTAGTAGTTATACACCTCAATAGATTTATTTGATTTTTTATCAGGCAATTTATTTTGTTTATTTTGCCGAAAACGCAACAATTATTTTCATTAAAGCTTCATTTAACTTGATTTTTTATGATGCAACTGGCTCTTAGTGTCGGGCAAAGCAATTATCTAAACTTTCTTTTACTATATTTTTTTCCGTTTCTTATAAATAATAAAAGCGTTTTTTATTATTTTTAAATAGTAACACATAAGTAGTAATTACCTATTTTCACTGCAGTATATATCTTTAGGCCAGGTTATTATAATACCCCGCAATTTGAGTATCATTGCAGTTCTCTGTGCGACCAAGGAAATAAAGATCATGATGATGATGGAAGTATGGTATCCATACATACATCATTTGTACGAGTATAATTATGACACCAATAAATTAAATAGAATATACCTACGTAGATACTGTGTTTTAAAATTGGAACGTATAAATTAATATGGGAATAATTGCTACCTAAAATACACGGTAGTACAAATCTGCTTAAATTTATTTCAACATTTTGATTGAGTGTATAAATTTGAAATTCGAATGACAGCAGAATTCCATCAATTCAGAACACTCCAATTTAAAACATCTCTTCAAAATTAGAATAGATGTCCCTATGGAAATAATTCGATACTAGGATGCTATTTTGCTATTGAATTTATTACGTAAATAAACAAAAAATAACTAGACCAATAGTGAAATATCACCTTTTTTTTTCATTTTATTTGAAATTAAAAAGGGTCTATGAAATACTGCCGAGTAAAAAAAATAATTTTGTGAGGTTTGATGTCCATGATAGATGACACACACACACACGTGCTAAATCATTTCACCTGAAATGAAGTGCGACGACCGATGAAGCAAGTCATCGATTTATATTGAATGCAACACTACATATAATGCAAATCTAACAGTATTGCACATAGCGACGAGAGCATCGTCCTGCAATACATTAACATGTTTCTATCATGGAGATATGAATAACAAAGGGAAGTGGCTTATAAATAGACCACAAGACGTAGTGACGTCCAGTCAGCCCAGCCTGCCCAAAGAGTCAGTTCAACGCAGTCACCTAGTCACTGCAGCTACTTCAACTCATCATCGCCGTAACACTGGCGCGACATAATTTATGATTCATTCGCTATGTAACAAATACGCATTACACAGCAATTTCGTGACCCCTGTAAATCTCTAACTGAGGTAGGAGCTACAACCAACCCTCAACAACCCTAATCCTACAGTATCATAAAAACTATTTTAAAATTTAAAATTCCGCGAAAACAGTTTATTGCATTGGTCACGCCCCTAATACGTCACCGTTTGGTTAAATTTTGAACTTTGTTTGTGACCGTTTACATTTAAATAGAAAATTTTAACGGATCTCGATGTCACATTTCAAGGCCAAACATGTCGTTTTTCGTGGATTTTTAAAATGTTTTAGATGAATGAATGTTACATGAAAAATAATATTTTATTTTGTACGAAAATATTTTTCCACGATATCCGTATCGATTATGAAAATACGATTGATTTTTCTATTTCCATTTTACAAATTTATATAGGTATTCGTAGTATGTGATATTTCCCTATTAGGGGATTTAAAAAGGAACAATAATATTTAAAAAAAAAAAAAACATAGCAAAGAATGACGAAGTTCAGCGCTACAGGGAATTTGATAAAAACAACGTTTTCTTACACTTAGTAAAAATTAGAGTATTTAATTGTACTGCGAAGTTTCTCTAAAATGTATGAAAAAAATATTAATATGATTTTTAAATGCGTCACATGTTTTTCCGAATCAATCAATGATATAGTGTTGTGATAGATTGCGGTTTACGGGAAGTCAACTCATCAATTGGTAGAATTCATTGACGAGAACTTATGACGTCACGAAAGTAATTTTGAATTACAAAAATTGACAGGTGCCGTGGCGCAGTTGGTTAGACAGCCAACTGTAACACTGGCGTCGCGAGTTCGATTCCCGCAGGTTGCAAGAAAAAAAATCGTTAAAAGATTATCTTCTTGATTGGTCTGGGTGTTGTGGTGTATTTTTCATTACCTTCTTCCATATCCCCTCTATCCCACCTGCTGACAAGCCTCTATAGAGGCTTAGTGGGTTATTCCTTTAAGAAAAAAATTTTGATACATAGTAAATATTAACAAATATTACTAAAAATTCATTATTATTCATTATTCCATGTGCGCTCCCTGTTGAAGCATTTGGTGTCCGTTAATAAATAAATATATATAATACCTTAAAAAAAATTCTTTCAATTTCGTGTAATTTTGGCGTACTGATGCAGTGTCCTATGCACCATCCGGTGCGAACAGATGTATGATAATGAACGTATAACGCAATTTTCAAATTTAGAATAAATATTATTTAGTTTCACTAAAAGGGTATGATTACACAAAAAATCTTGTTATATAGGAGCATACGCAATCGATGTATTATTTTTAAGGTTTTAAAAAAAATTGCTTGTTTCTTTTAAATTTGAATTGAATGTCCCATGTGTCGTGACCGCTAATGTTTACCCTCGCTTGATGGAATGCTTGTCGTAGGTCAAGACCATGGACCAGATATTATGTGTAGGTACCAACTCAATATATATTTTGCAGCCTTTACAGTTAAAACAGGTTCACAGTTTGATGAGAAATTCTTTTAAAGTTATTTGGTACTGCTAACACAGAGACAGTCACACTCGGCGCCCCTGGGGGATTTTTTTTTACAAAAATAGAGCTATTCTCACAGTTAAGCAACAAATACAATAAAATTTTGCAGTTTTATTTCATAAAATAATTAACGGATAAATTAAAAAAGAAAGAAGAACAAAATTTAATAAATATAATAGTAGTAAAAAATATTAGACTAACAATGAGGAGAAAATTGAATCTCTCAATGTAAAATGATTTAAACCGTACAATGAGTCATCTGAAGAAATAAAAAAAAATGAAAGCCTTGAAATATTTTATATTAATTTGAAAAATTATGTTTTTGAGAAAAAATGTTTTTTTTTTTAAATTTTTACACTACAAAAGTCCAAAATGATGAATTACAGCACGTAACACCTAGACTTCAGAAAAAAATCAATTTAATTTTTGTGTTCTCACCAAGAATCGAACATGGAATCTTTCGTGCGTGAGTCGTGCGTTCTAAGATTTATGAACTAACTTAAAAATAATGTCTTATTTTGAATAAATGCAAATTAAAAATATGCCACGTTCCAAATTCAAGACATTTTCAAGTACCATCTCTTAGATCCAACTTCATAGATTTCTCTTTTGACATTTAACCCTTTTAAATTTGACATTCGAACTGTCATGTATTTCAATTATTAGCGAGACGAGTTAAGTACTCGAAAAAACTAGCAAAGGTCAGTTTTAATTGAGAAACGTTATGTACAATACTAAATAGGTTCCAAGTAGGCACTTTATATGAATATGATTTTTCAACTTCACAAATCATTTCAGCCTCGCTTGTGCTTAAAGGCAGGATTACATGGATCTGGCGTGTTATAGAAGTGGTGTGTTGGGGAACTATCTGGCGCATTTTGCTTTTATGGATTTATATGGACAGAGTTACATCGTTCTTGTGTGGTTTTGTCGAGGCGCCACGCCACACTACTCCACAACACACCAAAACAACGAAATCCTTACTTAACACGTTTAAATATACATGAGGTCTCATAATGAATGATATTTTGATGATTGTAGCTTTGAACCGAAAAATCCAATACGGTATAGGTGCTAGTTTTTTTGTGCATAAGATTAAAAAGTTATTTTCACGTAATCACAAATCGTTATTACTTATTTTTTCAAAAAGATAATTGAAGTTTAAGCTACAGAAATTTGTTAATCGTTGACGTTTTCAAAAGCATTTATATAAATCAAGGAATAATCATAGAAAAGACACAAACTCCGTGGCTAATGTCTCAGACTAACGGATCAAAGGTCCGTGGTTTGAATCCCACTCTACCCCAACTTAATTCCAATTTTCTAATAGTGAGTTATTTTTAACTCGTTAAAAATGGCCCTCAAAATGAAATATTTGGGTAAATCATAAAAACTCAAATATTTATTTTAAAAAAATAATTTGAAAACATATTTTTAAAAACAGAAACTCAAAAATCATCATCATCAAACGTCCACGATAGTGCATAGGACTCTGCATTGTTAAAATTGCTACAGGTGGGTTAGTTGATCTGTCTTACACTTCAGGTGTCAGTCCAAAGACAATTACTTCATAATAAAACCACCGCTAAAAACAAATATTTCATGCCGACCTCCCCAAGAATCGAGCCCGGTACCTCGAGCATTGTACGAGGCGTGCCGAACTTATCTCCACTCGAACTCAAAAACAGTTGAGTTAAAACAAAGCGTCCCTGAGGTGATTTTTTTTTACAAAAAGGGTTTATGTAATTTAGCTAATTATTATTATTGATAAGAAATACATTTTTAAATTCCGTGAAGATTCTAGCCAAAACTGAAACTCGAAAAATGTTATTTAAAATTAGACACGATGAGAAAACTCTGAAAGGTTAAAGGGTCGTATAGTGATGTAAAGTAATAGCTTTACTATCTTAATCCTAATAAAAATACAGGCTTAGCAAAACTATAGAAATGGCTATTTAATTTGAAATAAAAATTAATTAAAGTAAAAATATGAATAATTGAAGACAGGAGTGGATAAAAATGTTACGTGACAAAACCAAAAAGCAGAGATATCTGGGGTAAAGTTTTCAACATCAGTAAAATTATTGATAATATAACACGTGCATTTGCTCTCAAAGATTGTATTCTGCTATTTTTTTATGATGTAGTTGGTTGAAATTTGAAAGAATTTTCTTTTATTTAAAGAAGTACATTTTTGACAATTTGCGACTAGGCCGTTATCAACTTGCGCCTTCAATTGAAATAAGAAATGTTAGTTCGGACCACAAGCTAATTCATTTGAAATAATTATCAAACTTGGTAAAATCGCAATAATGATCATATTTATTTCTGAAGGTACACACGTACACACGTACACAGATTCACAGTGGTCAGAGCAGAAGGCAGAAGACAGGTGTTGATCAGTGCTGATCACTGATTATGCGCAAAATGACCCTCCTCATGCACCCACGGGCTATTACGATTTCATGATTTCAATTATTCTGCGTTGTCTCGCTATTCAGTTTGGCATTAATCAAAGGACGCCCGCGTAGGCGAAGGCGGTACTGCCATTCAAAGGCGTCTCCCAGTTCATAAACATAACCCTTTTTAAACCGAAATTAATTGTTTTTACTAAGTTTAAATAATGGAAATAAATTGGTAAATAAACAGAAATAGATAACATCTTTAGAAATGTAATAATAATATAGAAGTCAACGCATATCAACAAATATCAATAGGTGCGTAGATCAATAGCTTTTCTTTTTTCCTTCTTCTTTCCTTCCACCCCCCCCCCCTCATTTCATAGTATAGTGTTTATTTTTAGTTTATTTTTATAATTTTATATTAAAAAATAATATTATTTAAAATTAATAATTAATATAAAATTATAAGACTTTGTATTAATACCTAGAACATATCCATATACTTCTTATTTACTCAAACTGAACGGTTTGGGTAGGTAGGAAGAAATTGTAATAAGGCAATATGCCCGCCCTTATATGTATATAAAGTAAACTTGTGTATGAAGTGTCAAATAAATATATATTACGGTCACTGTTATCAATATGGATATTTTTTGGGTAATCCCGTGTAAGTTGGATTCGTTCCGACGTTTTGGCTGCCTTCGGCTATCATTGACAAACAGGTCGCACAGCAAATAAAATAATTAACGTACATAAAAGAGTTAAAAAAATTGGGCACCCTGAAAAATCTGCAATGGCGGAACACTTTATAGACACAGGACATATTTTCGCCATCAAACCAAAGATTTTGAATAAACCTAAAATTTACCTATTTTGAATAAAAGATGCAATTGAAATACAGAAACATCCAAATAACATAAAAAAAGACAATATACTGAAATTAAGCTCAACATGGTTTCCGGCACGTTTATCGGCAGTACAAATAACTAGTAGATAAACAACAAAAAAAATTCTACAAAACACACAGTTTACCCTGAAGGTGGCTTCTACAGTGGTAGCCGAAACGTCAAAATGAATTAAATCTACAAAAGATCACCCAAAATCATTTAAAAAATATACATATTGATCATAAATCAAATTAAAGTGTAGGATTCACTGACGTATAATAAATAGATACGTTACCCGTATTAGCTAGCTATATCTTAGATTTGAAAAAATATATATAATACCTATTGTTTGTTTCTGTGTAGCTCGTAAATACATAAAAGTTAATATTTTTAATACAATAATTAAAATATTTATGTATGATTAAACTACTTATTTGTTTTGTTTTCCTTATTTCATTACAACTAAGGTATTTTTTCACTTCACACGGTGGCATATTTCTGCGTAGCATCACGTCAGATAATGATGAAAGTCGGTTAGAGAATGAAGACACAGAAGACAATTGTAGATTTGATTGAAATGACATTTTTTTCACGCAAGTAACGTATTTATTTCATTATTCGTCATTGAGTAAAATGCCACGCTTTTTTAAAGTTTGGGACAAGTTTCAAACGATATTTACAATTGTTACGCGTTTTATCATCCTAGAACAGTCAAACTAATAAATTTATCCCAACTAAATAAGTATGTGTAAATAAAACACAATGGTTCTGTTTCTACAAAGTTCTTAACAAGTTCCGAGACATTTTTATTGCTGTGAGACGCTTTTAGTCTGACAAGGACACTCTCAAGCTTATTTTCTTTTGAAATACGAAGTGCGGACGTCATGTAATAATAAAAGTATTTTAGAAATAGTTTCAAAAATTGCAAAAATCAAGCCGTTTCGTTGACAACTAAATAAGATTTTGTAACTTGTATTTATTTTTTTTACTATTCTGATTGTTTTTTTTTATCGCGAGTAGTGAGTCAAAGTAATTTACAATGATAATAATATTAAAACAACTTCGTTTTTGACTGTTTTTTCCTACTTATAAATGTATTTTTTTCTAAACAATTATCTTATTCCCTATCATAAAACATTAAACCTCCATTCAACACAATTAAAAATAAATGAACATTGTTAAAAAATCACAAAGATAGAGTCCCTAAATATAATGAATCTGGCCTATACCAATCAATTGTAATGATTGCGATTCAATATTCATTGGAAAAATTAAAATAAGCTGTAATATGAACACTTAAGGTGCTGAAATAACAGTGATTTTTCTGAATTTGCAAACCATCTGATATATATATATATATATATATATATATATAGGTATATATATATATATATATATATAGGTATATATATATATATATATATATATATATATATATAAATAGTCCTACTTTTAACAAAGATACTGGATTAAAAGTTCTTCATGCTGAAAAAAAAAGTTAAAATTAGACAACTTAGGTATCTAAGAAATTTAAAAAAGATAAATAATTAAAATATCAATATTTCCTTTAATCCACCCCTGTCTTGTTTTAAAGATAGAATTCCTCTCACTCCACACCTTCTATCTTAACAGGAACAACATGACAAAAATACTTTACTTATTGGCTCCATATGGATAGATTTAATATTTAGTAGACACTTAAAATAAAATAGGATAAGATTCATTCATCCTTGATAAAGAAATTTGAGTAGCTTTAGAACTGGTCAGTAGAAATTATAAATAAATTGTTTAAAAACAGAGTTGCTTTATTATTTTTATTATTATAGTTAATAACCACAAAGTTTGTGCTTCAAACCTAATTTTTATAATTTGGTTAGGTATCCAAAATAAAATTATTTTATTGGATTTAATTATATCTTTTTAATCATATAAGAGTGTGTATAATGTGACTCGTTTCGTCTTGTTAAGACATTATCAAACTATTATCAAACATTATCACATTATTAACTCTTGTATATTTAGAAAATAAAAGTAGAATTAAATCCAATAAAAGTATTTTATTTTGGATACCTACCTTATCAAATTTTAATATGGAAATCAACTAATTATCTGCATACACAAAAAATATTTTTTATCATTTACAATATTTTGTTGCTGAAGAGAATTCTCGAAGAAATAACATGAAATGTTTCCTTTTTCGACAAGATGGACGCTGATTCCAAATGAATTTGTCAAACCAGTAGACGAATCAATTTTCCATGAATGGACATAATACGTTTTGATTTACTTCGTGTCATATTAAATGCTCGATCGAACATTTGAACTCTCGGCTTTTGAAATAATACCAAACTAGTTTATCCGCCCAATAAGCTACAAAATAATGTGATTCTTTTCACAAATATTTTTATTTATTTCAAAGAAACATGATGACTTATAATTGCTGGTTGACCGACCGTCCAAGATAAAATCTTTGAAAAATCAGAAACAAACATGCATTTCCTTAATGATTTATGAGTTTTAGATTATGTTTTTATGGTGAAATTATGCATTATGAACAAGAAGTCCCGTGGAGTTAGAGCTTAAGTATTTTATTTAGAAAAAAAATAATTGAAGTGTGTACTTTAAATTCAATAACGGTACACATTTATGGAAATAAGTCAAATAAAAATGTGCCTAACCCAATTTTGATTATTTAAAATATTTTTTATAAAGTTAGGGGGTGTTAAATCCCCAATGAAATAGTCGATATTTTGAAAATTTTAAATATCTCTCGAGGGTTGGAATTGCTACTCGAAAGCCCACGATATGATAATTTTACAAGCAATCTACAGTACAGGACATAATAATGTGTACAACTGGTGTTTAACAAATTTACTGCTATTTTAAGGAAAGTAAACAGTGACTTACGATATACTTGACATGAAGCATTAAATATTTTTTAATAAATTTAAATTACGAGTATCTTATATTTCAGTTATTCATCATAATAACATAAACATCTTAACTGTGCAATTGTTTAAAAATGTATTTTTTAACGTACGCAGTTGAACAACACAAAAAACTGTCAAAATCATCCGATAAAATAATAGTTCTTGTATAAATTTTATGATGTTGCTATGAATGGAAATTATTTTGAGTAATGATCACAACAAAATATAAGTATAGTAAATATATTTTTTTACCGTTAAATATTTTTAAAATGATATTTTGCGATAACGCAATAAAATCCTTGATTGTCACTTGTTTAAAAATCACTTTTTATAACTGTCACCGAAGTCACTAAAATGGATAATAATCATTCACACACGCGAATTTTCGGTATGTCAACTAAAAAATGTCTATAATCTTAAATTATTGATAATCCGCAAGCTATAAAATCACGAAGTTACTGTTACGCGTATATTCGTCGAAACTCCGGGAATTTTGAAAACGGAATTTTCAATTACGAACGTCACAAATAATCCCTTCGAATATTCGTGTCGAATTTAAAATTTCGAACATGCGCGATGTTGGGGTTGCCGATCGAATTTTTGTCTTTCGCGATACGCGTGGTAGAGAGGGACGGAACACCGGTGCGCGCGCACGTCCAACGCTCTCATCAGCCGGAGAGAGACTGAAGACAAGTTTGCATTGTACAAAAGTACAGGCCCATTTTCGATGGGATGTATATTTTTTTACAATACTAGCATACTGATATGACAGGTATAGTTGTGGCGTTTGATGTCGGGGTCTCCAATTCGCATTCAGCATCCCTAAATGGATATAATATATACGTGCATACATTTTAAATGTTATTATTATTATTTACATAAGAGTTTCAAGTGAGAATTTCAAGAATTAATTTTGATTATTTATTCAACTATTTAAACGCTTAAAATAATTTTATGCTACAGTTTTTTCAACCACGCTGTTCGGAATTTATAAACAAAAAGTAATATAGATAACATGGTTTGTAATCCAAAAGCATATTTAAACGTTTTTTATTTATTTCTTGCTCATATATTTATCACAGTAATTGATATACAGTAGATTTAATACGTAATAAAATAAGTACACACGCATTAACCTTTTTTTGTTTTTCTGTCGAGTAACCTAAACTGCCTAACTAGGGTCAATCTCCCTTTTCTAAGACAGTAAATACATTTTTTTCAGTTATTTTTAGCAAAAATCTAATTTAAAAAAATAACTTTTTCTCAATTGAAAATTTTAAAAGGGAAATAAAAAATTATTATAGATTTAAAAAAATATTTTTTTGATCCTTTTTTCTTTTATTAGTCAAATTATTAACGGCACATGTATATATTCAAGGGTTTTATTAATATTGCTAAAAAAAATTTATGCAAGTATTTAAAAAAAAAAAAATAATAAAGTTGAAGAAATAAAATCAAAATTAAAATCCTTGAAGAATTGTTCAGTAATAATAATATTTTGCTATTCAAACTCGTATGGGCGAATAGTGCAGTACCCAGTGAACCATCAATAAAACCAAAGCAATATAAATATTTCGCTCACAGAACTGTACCTATTCTTCATTTTTCCAGACACGGAGAAAAAAAAATGGGGGATTAATTAAGTACGCTTAGTCCGCGCCGAGTAGCGTAAACGTTTTACATTTTTCAGATATTCGTTCAGTCGATATAAATTACGCTCAAAACAAGCAATCAAATAATATTACATTAAATTAATTTATAAGTGGGCCGTCTAAAGAGTATGAATGATCATCAATAAATTGAATTATAGGATTTAAGCCACATGGAGTAGCGCACAAGCGGCTGATTTAGAATCGCTGGGCTCTTATTACAACAAGACGGTATGAGATTTATCGATGTTTGACGATTCAGTCATATTAAGTTTATTTCAAATTCTATGAAAAATAATGGTAACATTAATCAGTGAAGAATTCATTTCCTTTTTTTCCTCAATCCAACGAAGTACATATTCTGTACTTCTGGACCCAGATTACAATGGGAAGTCACAGTTTTATCTTCGACAGTCCATAAAGTAAAATTGTAATTTATGTACGAAACTGTATATCTGTATGACGGTTTAAAATGTCTTGGTCGATAACATGTAATTGAACATGTTTAAGAAAATTTTGCATGCATATTCTATTTTTAACACAAAAAACTTTATTTTACTCTGCCGATAAAATTTAAGAAAACTGTTCACTCTCCATTTTAATACGGGTCTTGGATTACCTTCATTCAGCACAAAGACGCCAAGGCTACTAGATTACAGAGAGCTCCGTCGGGCAGCTTTTCTCGTTCGGCAACGAGCAATTTTTCCTTGTATGCAGGCACCGCCGAGGAGACTTAAGTCCTCAGATGTGGTATGGAGAAAGCTGGTAGCATATTAATGTCATGTAATCGACGAACCCATCATTATTATTTTTATCTCGTATAAATATAAGAACTATTTGAGGCGACAAAATAATTCATGGGTTTCTCTTTTCAAAATTATTTCTTTCCTTAGATGAGAATATCCAGTGACCGGTTTCATTGCTTTCGCGATATCGAGACTGGTCAAGTTGTCTCGACAGTCAAGACAGTCTCGAAGATGTTGCGAAAGCAATGAAACCGGTCACTGGATAGATATTCCGAATTTGTGTTTTATCTTGTTTTAAGAGGAACAATCCGCTAAGCCACTATTTAGAGGCTTGTCAGCAAGTGGGCTAGGGGGGATATGGAAGGAGGTAATGAATAATACACCACAACACCCAGATCAATTGAGAAAACAATCTTTATTGGATTTTTTTATACAACTGGCGGGAATCGAACCTGCGACGCTAGTTTCACAGTTGGCCCTCTAACTAACTGCAACACAGCGCCATTAAAGCATCACTCGTCTTTTATTTCTATAATAAATTACAATGCACTTCCATCAATATTTTTTACTCACAAACATAAATACTAATTTTAACATATATTTTTTAATACGTTTTTTGGTGTTTTTTTTTTAAAATAAAATTTGTTAATTTAAATATTAAGATTATAACAAATCTTTTATTTTCTGATGGACACGGCCATGGATGATCAATAATTAGGATTATTCATAACTAAACATTTGATGTGCAAAAGAGAGCGCAATTATGGTCGTGATTTTAACAAACATCGATAAATCTTTTATCATTTGTGTAATCATGACCCTGATCAAAGTGTGGACTCCCTAAGGGTAGTTAATCAGGAACTATATTTAAGGCTGTACCTACATCCTCGGGGTCCTTAATGAATTCATACAATTCCTCCCACAGCAGGAGCGTGGTCAATTAGCAAATGATTTATCCATCGTCTTGGGAGGTTCACCATTTTTGGAATTCCTTACATTTCCATCCATATCTCCATGTAAATAATAATTATAACAGTCATGATCACGGCTAATTTATATAGCGCTCTAGTCATGATTTATCATGTTAGGGACGCTTTACGATTAAATTCTTCTAAACATATTGAAAACAATAGAGTTCATTTAACGAAGTTCATTTTAATTTAATTTAAGCTTTTATTACTAGCGAAAACAACATAAATAATGTAATGTAAAAAGGCCGTACACATATCCAGTAAGAGTCTTTTACAAATGTTAATACAATAGTTGAACATAATACATCATTAGGAGAAAAGACAAAAGATAATACAAAAAAATTAAAAAAAAACACTACAAGAAGGTTGAGGATAAAGATATGAAGTAAGAGAAAGGGAGGAGGTTTTTACAATAATAATAATAATAATCATGGTTTACTAACAAAAATTACTATTTCTTTATCTACTACATACATACTTAAGTAATAGATTTCTCCGGATTATGTCTAGTCTGCCTAACTAGGTACAACCTGTTTTAAAGCAAACATTTTTATGCAAAAGTAAACAATAACATGACTACCTGCTAGTTAATTTAATATAAAGTTATACAATAAATATATTATTTATTATTTTAGAATATTTTTTAGTAATTTTTCCAATTTTTCTCTACCTCAGTCCAGTAACCATTTTATTGCAAATTTATCAATAGAATAGAATCAACCATTTTGGAATTCACTTTCGATAAATTATATTTAATGATTGTATCACTATTAACAAATTACAGGAGATATGGAGAATACCTTAAAGAAGGAAATATGGAAGTCTAGGCATTTACAGTGCTTATTACCTGTCATTGGCTGGTTTAAGTGGCCACTTTACACATTGTGTAACATTCACCATTTTGCCTATGTTTGAGCATCCATGTTTCTTAAATTCTTATTCAAATCGAATAAGTCCTTTAATCGAATAAGTTCTAAAAAAACAAAAAAATAAAAAAAATAAAAAATGCTAATATTTGAGTTTGTCCAAATGTTCATAGACAAAAGACTGAATTTCACTCCCTCGGGGGTCATTAAGATTAACACGGCCAAAGTGGCCACTTAAACCAGCCAATGACAGGTCATAAGCCCTGTAAATGCCCTGACTTCCATATTCCCTTATTTAAGGTATTCTCCACCCCTGTTGTAATTTGTTAAAAAATGCTAAGTTTGCGGTGTTAAGTAGTGTAATTGAAATGTGTTTTTGCAAGATTATACGTTACGGTTTTGAATTAGGCTATTATTTAGGTAGATAGGTTTTTATGTATAGTTTATTTTGGCATCAATAACTCTTTTCATTTTTGGTGGAGATTTCTGTGTTTGCTTCTAATACCCTTACAAATAATACGTAGATAATATTTTCAAATATTGACAACCGATTTACCATATTATCAAAACATGTGATTTGTATAGATTTCGTTAATCATTTTGTTTTTTTACATGTAAATTCGATAGATATCATATATTTTTAAGATACATCCGAAAATAAAAGTGACAATATGATTTCATAATACTTTATTACCAGCAGCCATGAGATTCTTATCTTATGAGTGTCGATTTAAGTATAATGCATACTGTTTTAATATGTATAACATTATATTAAGGTCGACGTCAGAATTACTTTCACTCGGCGAATCACAAACAGATCGCTGTCTTTTGAAATTAATATATCATGCAACCAAAAATTGTTTTGCAAAATTATTTTGAAAAAATATGTGACTTTTAAATCGTCGGTTTCTAAGTAAAGTATTGTAAGAAGAGTTCCTCCCTCAAAAAATTCAATAAGTTCAATAATTGTTGGTATTTTTTAGTTACGCTTTTTTTGGGGCAGTTAAGGTCCTTGTGCGTCAAATAGAACCAGAATCCTTGACGAGTTTTGACTACTCGATCGCTACTCTAAGATTAAAATCCAGAAATAGGAAATCGGATGGAAATAAGACTGCCTAGTAGTATAGTTATTGGCACGTCTGCCTACTACGCAAGAGGTCTCGGGTTTGACTCCCGACACGGTTGACACGATGAAGATTTTAATTTAGAACATTATTGGGTTTTACCCATGATTTGACGTTTAATCATCAGTGTGGGCATTGTTCCATATGAAGCTAAGTGTAGTCGCATAAAAAAAATCTCCAAATTAACCACTCTCAAGTGATTCAAAATAGCATACCAGAATAAGTTTTTAATTGAATTTAAGTTCTTGCCGATACAGGAGATTTTTTAGTTTTATTTAAATCATACAAAACTCAATTGAATTGAAATTCGATCGAAGTTATCGATTGCAATAACACTGATATACAATGCATGAACCCTCCGAGAACTTATATAAAAATCGATACAATAATCCAGGGGATCAATAAAACGCCACCCGTATCAATAGGCGGGGACAGATAAAGGATTAAACCAATACAGACACAATTCAAATAGCTTTATTATACACCAATACACATCCCCTCGTTCAACTCACGTAAACTACTGAGTGTCAGATGTAAGATGCAATAATTATTGTAGATATAATTATACAGTTGTAAGTATTTAATAAATATTAATATCCACTGTATAAAAACAGTTTTATGAATTGAAAGATGATATGCATGTAGTATGTAAAATGTTTTTTACTCGTTTATGGGCAGTAAAAAACAAAAAGTTAAATACTTATTACGTTTTTATCAAAACTGACAAAAGTATTTGCTTGAAAACGACGATAACACGAGCCAATTCGTCAATTTTCACCAAAACAAATAAATATTAAACTTTTTGTGGTGCAATTGCGCCCAAAAATTTCGGATTTTAATAATTAATTAAATCAACAATATTTTGAGTTTGTCCAAATTTTTGTAGACAAGGACTGGATTCAACTCCCTGGGGAGCTGTTTATATTAACATATTACAACAGAGATGAAGAATATTTTAGAGAAGGTTATTTAGACGTCTAGGCATCTACAGGGCTTATGACCTGTCAATGGCTGGTTTAAGTGGCCACTTTACACACTGCTTAAAATTCACCATTCTGCCCATATTTTAACATCTGTATTCCTTCAATTCTTTTATCTGTTGATGTTTATGAAGTTAAAGAGCTGAAACCTTTATTTATGCGGGTGAGATTCATCTAATTGAATTATTTCACCTACATACTAGGCATACTACATTCTACATACTACATCCTACATTCCAGTCCTTGTCTACAAAAAATTGGATAAACTCAAAATATTGTTGATAAATTACCTGGTCCATGAAGAAGTATAGAAATTGAAAAAATAATATTTTCAGGCGTTGCCTAGTATGTAGGTGAAATAATTCAATTAGATGAATCTCACCCGCATAAATAAATGTTTCAGCTCTTTAACTTCACAAACATCAACAGATAAAAGAATTGAAGGAATAAAGATGTTCAAATATAGGCAGAATGGTGAATGTTACACAGTGTGTAAAGTGGCCACTTAAACCAGCCATTGACAGGTCATAAGCCCTGTAGATGCCTAGACTTCTATATTACCTTTTCTTAAATGTTCTTCATCTCTGTTGTAATATGTTAATAAATTAAATTTTGTGAAATTAAAAAACAACATGATTATAATTCTATTTTCGGGCTCATGGCTCACTCACATCGTTCATTGTCTATTAATGTTCATTAACATATATGTAATATACTCGTACATTGTAGAGCCGACTGTTACCTGCTAGAAAATTAGACTCTTCGGGTCTCATTTAATCTATTTCATCGGGCCACGGTTACTTAGGATCTCGGACACCTAGAAATATCGGCCCTTTGGCCTTTAAAATTATTTTTTAAAGCGATCTAAATGTAATAAAAAAGAATATGACACTCAAAATAATGCTACAAGAACCGCACAAAATATTCAAATATCCACGCCGTTAGATTAGTTAGCGATCGAAATATATTATTGAAGAATATGTCCAAGTGAACATTTTAAGATTTATTATTAAATAAAAGTAAGACAAACATTATTATTTTGTGTCAGCATCGCTACAGATAAATAATCTTACTATAGGCACCGCACACGTTTCGTAGGTATATAAAAAATAAAATGACTAATAAGTGAAAAAGGTCAAGATATCCCAATCCACAACATTTGCATCATTCGACTCCGAAGTTTGATATTACTATCCTCTGTCTTATTAGAGTCAAATCCCGGAGCAGTAAGAGAACCACGGTATTAAAAAAATAAAGCAAACACGATAAGAAATCATATTAAATACAGACCTTTTAAATACGTTTCACCATTAATTGAGTACAATTCAAGGCCTGCGTTGATTACCGTAATTTAAAATGTAGAATAGATTTTATAATCTTGGATTTCAAGCCCGTGAGTCTAAGAAACAAACTTGTCTTGGTAGATCCGTGTTCAATATACTATTCCCTTTTGTGAAATAACCACCCCGTCTTTTTTTGTCTCTCCCTTGACGTAAAAAATATTTATACCTGATTCACCTGCAGAGTCCTAGCATATAACCAGCATTTCATCCGTAAGTGTGGAAACTCACAACGCTTATAATTTGATGAATTCTACAACGATAAACCATCCTGATCAATTTATAGTCAGAGTTTATGTTTGAGGGTACTATTTGTAAACCCATCAAAACCCATATTTAACAATGTTTAATTATGTCCAAATGCTTGCAGACTGGCTGGATTTCCTCCCTAGGGAGTTGTTCATATTTAAATTTATTTCAACAGAGAGGGAACACATTTTTGAGAAGGGAACATGGAAGTCTAGGCATTTACAGGGCTTATGACCTTTCATTGGCTGGTTTAAGTGGCCACTTTACACACTGTGTAACATTCACCATTTTGTCCGTTTGAACATCCACATTTCCTCAACTCTTCCATCTGTTGACTTTTGTGAAGTAAAAGAGCTGAAACCTTTATCGCGTGGGTGAGATTCATCCGGCTGAACCAAATCACCTACTAGGCAACGCCTGAAAACAATTTTCCAATTTTTATACTTCTCCTTTACCAAGTAGTAATTCAACAATGTTTGATTATGTCCAAATGCTTGCAGACTGGCGGGATATTTAGGGAGTTGTTCATCTTTAAATTTATTCTTAAATGCCTAGACTTCCACATTCCCTTCTCAAAAAAAAATTCCCTCTCTATTGAAATAAATTTAAATCCAAATTTCTTTATTTTGAGAAATTCACAAAAAACTGATATAATAATGGCATAAACTTTTTTTTTATATTTAAAATTTGTATCAATTAATATTTTAAATGAAAGTAGTGATTAAATAATCGTGATTATTTCAGGAAACAATAGTAAAATAATAAACTGAATTTTGAAGACTGCAAGCATTACAATACTCAAATAAATGTTGCCATGTTTGCAACAAACCCAGTAATTTAAAAGTCAGATTCTCACAAATCAAGTCGTATTTCGAACTGAAAGTGTTGTAATAAAAAAAAATTAAATGTATTCTGAAGAAGTTAAAATTCAAATCTAGCTTTTTGAAGACTTTTAATGTTGCCGGGTTTGCAAGTGTTTATAGTATCCAATGCCTATTATATGATTTTGGAATATGTTTTTAATATTTTTCCAGTACCCACTTGTTAGTTTGTGTCCGGGCAGATGAATAATATTATTCTGTGTGTGATATAGAATCCTGGACCAGTATTTTCAATGGCTACTCTCAGGTAAAAAAATACCTGAAAAAGGAAATCGAATAGAGATAAGTCCGCCCATTAGTATAGTGGTTGGCACGTTTACCCATCATACTTGATTCTTGGGAAGGTCGTTATGAAATATTCGTATTTAAAGCTGGTTTTGCACTGAAATATTTTATTATTTCTAGACTAGCAATTGAAGAGTATCCAACCTTCCAGTAACAGATGATCTAATTAAGCTGAATTTGATTTAACAGTGCAGTGCTTTATGCACTACCAGGTGCAGATAAGAGAATGATGTACTTGATTAGACCCATTATCAAGTAATTCTCTGGAAAACAGTAATCAAATTAGTTTTTTTTTAAATTATTAATATTGACATTAGTATAATAGCGAAAGCTTTTTATCATTGCAATTTTTTTTTAAAATCTAGTTGAAATGGAAGAGCAAACCGCAGATTTTCTGCTGTTTATGCACGTACTTCATAATAAAAGTACGTTAGCTTTCAAGAAGAAACAGTTTAAAACGAAAATAAATTTAGTTATCTAAAGAAATCTTAATAGTTGTACTGCTGATCTTTGGCTCTTTTGACTAATGAGTTTGGCGACCACTGTCCTAAGGGTCTGAAATCAAAATACATTGAAAAGGGCTGCTCTAACAGGTTAGTTGCATACAAAAAACAATTCCATATTCCCCATGACAGGTCCTTTCAATTAACATCAAGCGCATTCTGCAAAACCATGCAAAGTTTATAGGTCAAACTCTCCTGGATACAAGATACAATCGAACATAAGGGGCAACCAAAAGCGAACACTAATCAAAAACTCCAAATATTTCATTAAAGCAACTTTATTCAAGCCGTGTTATTTTGCACTCGCCCTAAAGTGCCATCTGCATAAATTGACTCCTTGATGCTTACAGTTGATCTTATTAGTATGCATCTGATAAATGCATTAGCATGAAAACGAGCTCAGAAACTAGATGCAAAAAATAATAATTTGTGCTTATGTAGTTGTTGGCCTTGTGGTGAAGTGGTAAGCGCATTATGTCATCATGTATTGAAGGAGTCGGATTCGATATCCGACTGAAAAATATTTATTGTATATTTTATGATCAATATGCGATGGTATGATTATTTTACCTACCTGCGCACGTTGTAAATGCGTATAAGGGGCTGTGTAAAAATGAATGATTTAGCCTCGTATAATATAATGGCTTTTCTGACGCGTAAGGGGTTTCGAGTTCGATTCGTAATAATGTGTTCTCATAGTGTCATCGTGGAAGGGATTTCATTTTATTTCTAAAGCCTGGGTTGTTGAACATATTTGTCTATTATGCTACTAAAAAAAAACTTTAAATATAACAAACTTTGGGCAAATTGATACTTGAGTTTTTATTATTTACCCAAATATTTAAATTTCCTATAAGTCGTAAATGACTTGTGCTGGAAAAACGGAAATCGAGTTGTGGTAGAATGGGAATTTGAACCCCAAACTTTTGGCCCGTGAGTCTATAATACTACGACGGGGACCACAACCTGGTTTATTATATACTTATTACAATTCATTTCAACAGAGAGGGAAAATTTTTTGAGAAGGGAATATAGAAGTCTAGGCATTTACAGGGCTTATGACCTGTCATTGGCTGGTTTAAGTGGCCACTTTACACACTGTGTAACATTCACCATTCTGCCCATGTTTGAACATCCACATTTCCTCAACTCTTCGTGAATGTTACACAGTGTAAAGTGGCCACTTAAACTAGCCAATGACAGGTCATAAGCCCTGTAAATGCCTAGACTTCCATATTCCCTTCTCAAAAAATTTTCCCTTTCTGTTGAAATGAATTTAAATATGAACAACTCCCTAGGGAGGAAATCTAGCCAGTCTGCAAGCATTTGGACATAATCAAACATTGTTGACTTATAACAATGTTTAAAATTTCATGATAATCAATCGTAAAGTTGGTGTTTTGAAATAAATGCCAATTAATTAGGATTATTCCCAATGTATTACTCATACGCAAACTTCAAAAACGTGATTTTCAAATAGTTAAAAATCTTTTAGGCCTTTTTTTCGCGTGAGAATCATAGAAACATCGTACGAAGTGGTAAAAAAGACATTAAAGATTTTAAGTTGCTTGATTTTTCTTATGAAATAAGCAATATTATTGAGACGGGGATAGAACAAAATATTTTAGCATTTTTAAGAGGAGAGTCTTAAATAAACATTTTTTTCCAAATTAAATTTATTCAACTTTGCTAACCACATATCGTACACCGCATATAAGGACCTCAGTTCTCCTTGGAGTCACCATCATACTTAAAAAATTGCTCGTTGCAAAAAAAGAAAAGCTGCGTACAAAAAGAGGATCTCTGAATTCGTGTAGCTTCAGCATATTTTGTCGCGAGTACAGGTATATTTACGCGGCCTTACGTTACTCTCCGATTCATTAAAAAAATACAATCGGATTATTTTTATCTTTACAGAAATTTTAACATCTCGATATTCTATGTATTTTTTATACGGTTATCTGCAGATTAAACTGATTTCTGTGTAATAATAACCATCATATACAACATCATATCGTGGGGCACTACAACTAAATAACTTCAAAATCATCAATTTTGAGATACTCACTAAAAACTCATCCCGTCTATTTGTAGCATTAATGGAGGATGATGAAAAAAAGGTTTTTTAGAAGTTATCTAAAAAAACGCTGATTTTGAGGTTATCAAGGAAATACCCCACGATATTATCTTTAAACATGCTACAACTTTTATAGTCTTTATATATATAATTCTCTGTACGTGTGCTGTCACCGTACTCCTCCTAAACGGCTTAAACCAATTTACGTGCGGTTTCAGAGGAATATAGATCTTCGCGCTGTGCATGTTCGTAGATATTAAAATTTTCAATTTAATATCTAAAAAATGAGTTAGGAGCATAAATGTTTTATTCATCGATCTACCAGGGTTGCATTCGAGGAGAATGCATTTGCAAAAAAATGATTTTTTTTTGTGTGTAAAAAAGTTTGTTTTTGTATGTTTACAACAGCATTTGTTTTTGTGGATCTCAATCAGATCCTTTCCTTAAATTCCTTATAATTTATATCCATTTATTTCTTTTCATTGGATTTTTGGTGACACCAAAATAATATCAAATTCAATACATTTTTTTAAAATCGTATTCCTACATAAGTACACCTCTTTGTTGGTGAGACGACGGAGTTTGACGTTTGCAAAAAGAATGCCATATTTGAAAAAATATTTATTTCATGTTTTGGAATTTAACCATAACATGTACCTATTTAAATTCAATACTTTTTGAATATCAACATTTTTAGTTTTGGAATTTAATCACAAACAAGTAGCTAGATAAAAAGTATTTTTCCAAGACAATAGCAGGCAAGCCAACGTTTGGGCAGACAACGTCTGTCGGGTCCGCTAGTACTTAATAAAATGACGCATAATTTAATAGACACGTGACAAGTGCGAAAAAATGACATTTCGTTTCGTGGGTCTTCCGGGCTTTTTATTATCTAAAGTATTTTAATCATCAATGTTGTGAGTATATCCAAATGTTGCAGACTGGCTGAATGTCCTCCCTAGGGAGTTATTTAGATCCTCTCTGTTGCAAAAAAAATAGATCTAAATAACCCCCTAGGGAGGAAAATCCAGCCAGCCAGCAAACAAAAACATTGTTGAATTACCTAACTGGTAAAAGAAGAAAGTATAAAAATTGGAAAATTGTTTTCAGGCGTCGCCTAGTAGGTGAATTTGTTCAGCCGGATGAATCTTACCCGCGTGATAAAGGTTTCAACTATTTTGATCACAAAAGTCAACCGATGAAAGAACTGAAGAAATGTGGATGTTTAACATAGGCAGAATGGTAAATATTACAGTGTATAAAGTGGCCACTTAAACCAGCCAATGACAGGCCAAAAGCCTTGTAAAATGCCTATACTTCTATATTCCCTCTCTATTGCAACAAATTTGATACGTTAAGCATGATCAGATGTGATGCTACGCACAAACATACTATCGTGTGTAATTTAAAATATTGAATAACTCCACAACTGAGAAAAAAAAAAAAAAAACATCGTTTTATTTATGAATGCAATCTAATTTATGGAAACGTAGATTAAAAGCTACATTTTAAAGTAATTTTGTTAATTTTGACAGCTGCTAGCTTGTGTCGTTTCCATAATAACGAGTCGTAACTGTGAATTCAGCAGATATTTCCATTATGATTTAACTGTCAAAACCAAGCACTGTCCGATTTTATTTAAAATGAATAATAAAACGGCTACTGTGAACGCTACATGTCTTATGTGATACATAATATGTCAACGGTATCCTATTAAAGAAAAATAGTCCTTCAGAAATAACGTTCGAAATACTAGTTTCCAAATAGAGAATCTACAAATAATATTTGTAATCAGCAAGCTTGTTTTAGTACTAAAAAGTTCATAGATAATTTTTGTGGGATGATATAAACGCTGGTGGTGGTTTATAATAAATAACAATTATTTTATTTATTTTCCCACAAACAAGGTTACTATAAAACATTATTATCGAAAGTCAAATAAAATGAAAAGCTGTGCATAATCGCTTATTTTGACGATTCGCCCCTGGTAGCAAATCGTCTACATAGGACGGTGTTGGGTTAAGATGTTATCGTAACCAGATTTGATCTTCGCAATTTATCAAATAAAAATATTACATTATGACAGAGAAGATTACGTGTCTATAGTTTGGATTAAGTAGTTATTCGTGAGTCTGTTCATTATCAGTAATGAAATAATAGGTATAATATTAAAATAATTATATGTATTTGAAAAGTAACAATATATTGCATAAGGTAATAAGGTATGTATGCGAAGTATTGTTAAAATGGTACTTCTTAACCTTAAAAAAACATAATAAATATTTTAGCACGAAGCGATGATTTGTTTTACAATTTTATTAATCACATTAATTTAAGGCAGGTTAAAAATATGATTTTTTACTGTGATTCTAACTCGTCATCGTCATTTTTCTATCCCCTCCCAGTCTTGCATAGGGTACTGTATTGTTATTTTAATTATAGCGTTTCTTTGTTATTTGATACATAAAAGAAAGATAGTCTAACGCTGCAGATCCAGTTCAGATTTTAAAGAAAAATAAGAAAGAGAAAGCAGAAACAAAAATAGCGATATAGTATGGTTAACATGTAGCAAAAATGATCAAGATACGCTGCGATTGGTGTACCCAATGCAGTGCTCTATGCACCATTAGGTGCGTAAAGGGAATGATGATGATGATGATGATGACAGTATGGCTACAATACAATAAATACAATAAAATATTAATAGTAATAGTAATACAATAACAATAGAAAATATTGAAAAGTCGAATAGCAAATCTAAACGTGTTGCAATTAAAAAATATTAATTAAATCTTTTAGGTAGTTACAGTTATTAATATGATTTATATTGATTGAGTATAGATAATACTCATTGAAGTAAATAACTAAAATAAGCATAAGCGTTCGAAATATGGTCCCTCAACCTGCGGCCAATTGGCATATGTTTCATAGAACGGAATTTAGTCTGTTCGGAGCATGCCTTGATTACTTTTAAACTTTTGTATTTTCTCAAAATTACTAAAAAGCCGTCATGTACGCTAAGGACACTGCACAAATCGTTCTGGAAAAGACAGAAAAAACAATGGTATAACTTTCCGGTAATTATTTTTTTTTATCTTAATCAATGTTTGTTCAAAATAGATATTTTAATGTTAAAAAACGTTGTATTATTATGTTACCAGTCCTATTTTATTTATTTATTTATACATCAACGGTTCAAAGAACCTTTTACAAAAATAATGACGTGATGACACTTGCATCCCTTTCTTTTAGGGACGACTTTTTAGCTCGGATTTGTATGGAGGTGTTGTCTCTTTATTCTTTTCATTATATCTCAATGATAATACTACGTTTACATTAATGTTATGTTTACTCACTATTTTGGATTGTATTAACTGATATAATGTATAGTAAAAAAAATGTTTTATTTTTATATACCGTCCTAAATGAGTTTTTGTATAACTCCTGGGAGTGTTATATATTGATCATGTATTATATTATGTTTTATTAATAATAAAAATAAAAAAAACACTGTCAACATTTTTAGTGCTCATAATATGTATATTATAAGTCAACAAATCCAACCCGGGAACTCGCGTACAGCTTAAATCATTTGGATACAACGACATAACAATGTATACTAACATTGTACATTTAATTTGATTAGAATAATAAAAAAAAATTACACGCCGTTTTGTTGAAGTAATTGCCGACAATACTATAGAAAATGTAATGCGACTCAATTTGTAGGTTTACGCAGTCCGTTGCACAAACGCATAATTATCGAATCTCCCCGCGTCAAGTTGCAGTTTTAATTTCTCACAGGCAAGTGTTATCCTTCCAAATCTGGTTATTCCTCATCCAGCGTTCGTTCTTCCCAGGTAAACAAGCTGCCACAAAGGTAACAGACAATGGGAAATGAAGTGAGAAGGATAAAGGGCCGCGTTTAGTCGGTGTCCGCCATTGTGCGAGATTATTGGGTCAAATAAATCGGGTAACAGGTTTGCTTTGTGTTGTCTTTTATTCCTTTGCATCTGATGACCTGGTAGTCCTGTAGCCTGGACCGTGAGATGAGGTAACTGCATCCAGTAGAGCAGGTTGTGAAAGATTTGACGGTTGAAAGAGGAATCCATGAAGTGCATTGAATTTTCGATATCAGGTTCTGTAACATACATACAGTGTCAATTATACATACTCGTATTAATCAGCACTTTTATAATAGATCTTTAAATCTATGTACATACGGAATAATTAGACGCAAGTTTTTTTTTTATCTCCAACGTTTAAAAAATGAACCTATTTTATAATAATGTGTTTTATAAAAATAATTTACTTCTGTACTTACATGAAATAATAAATTATTTATTTTTAATTATAAAACGTATTGAAAATATAAAATCACTCAAATCCCAATAATTAAAGAATCAAATCAAACCCACTCTATCCTAATTTACATGCTGTATTGATCGATTTTTGTAAATAAATATACCCGTATAAATATTTTTGGAAACATTAGTAGAAAAAATGTGTGATATCAATAATTGTAGAACGAACGCCCTTTCTGAACACGAGCATTTTGCCCATTAGAGATATGAAAAACATGAAATATAAAATCATAATATTATAAATTGACATGCAAAAATGTATTTTTTTTAATAAAAAAATATCGTAAAATATGTGAACGGCTTAATGTATTTTTGTAAATATCCCAAACGATTTTATTTTTTTCCCATCTGCACCCAGCCGGTGCATAGGACATCTCATTGCATTCCAATTGCATCATATTTATACCAGCATAGCACTGTGTGCACAACAATGAATATTAGTATCGTATCGTTTTGTCACATGAAAGATAAGGTGATCAGTCCTTACGCCTTAGATGCTAGTCTAGAAACAATGAAATATTGCAGTGTAGAACCACATTTAAAAACGAACGCGCCTACCACTAAACTACGAGGCGGAACTTTCTTTACTGAATTTCTTTTTCCAGGATTTTTACTTTGGAGCAGTCATCGAGTCGAAACAGTCGTTCAGGGTTCAGGTTCTATTTTACACACAGTTGTTTTTTTTTCTTTACCCGCTCGCACTCAGAGAAAAAAGTTAATATGAAAATAAATACGATTATAATGAATATGTCTAAAAAGTTTTTTTTTTCAAATTTTACGGTTTTGGACTACAAAAAATATTCTTTCTAATGCAAATCTTTGTTTTCTTTAAGTAGTTAGTTTGAAAGTCATTATAAATAATTCAGTTTCATGTTTCATTTTATAACCATCCGTTGTTTAAATTAGATTTATTTTAATCTTGTGTTTCCAGCAACAAAAGACGCAAATAATTGCTTTAAGCGGAAGTAGACGCTTTTTAATATAAATTTTATATTTACTGCATGCGATCAAAGATACTAAAAGCCACGCTTTGAATTCCATTTTCTGTCAGGATCACAAGCAACCAGAAAAATACCCGAGGCATTAAAAAAAACAATGCAAGGTATTGCATTTTTTTTAATACACTCGCTTTTATTTGTTAGAATAAACCCCTTTCGGGTGTTTATCCAAATATATTTATTAGAAATATTAGATTTATTTACTCGCAAATCGACCGTAATTTAAAAGCGATAAATTACTTGAATAGTACATCTCTATTTTCTTCTTCTTTTGTTGGTATTTGGAATTACATAAAAAAGGTCGTTTTTTCGAAATTGCTTGTTTGTTGTGTACCGAATTCATATTTTCCTTCTAAATTATATTTCAAGCCAGTTTTAAATAAAATTAAACTAAATCAAATTAATTATTTCATGAATTTTGTCGATTCATTATAGATTTGTGTCATTGTTCATTGAAAATGAACGTTAAATAATTTCTAAAGTATAAAGATTGTAAAGATAACAAAAGTTTCTACAGCTTTTTAAATAAAATATTGAATTTATGTTTGACTATCTGATGATAAATATTACTTAAAAAGTGATTTATCGGTACTTACGTGTATTTTTCAAGTTAAAAAAAACTCGGCAAATATGTTATTTTAGGCTTGTAAGAAAAAAAATATTTTAGTACTTACAGAATACGTTTTTTTTCTAATTTTTATATTCACAGGAAGTCATTCAGGTTTGAAAAGGTTAAGGTACCCGAAGCAGGAAAATCCCACAATTTATAATGAAGAAAATTCTCATTTACTTTACTCTCAATAACACAAAGGATTAACCTAGGTAAAGTAAAGATCATAATAACTTCGCTCTCTACCGAGGTGACTATTTTTCTCAAAAAGCTCGACAATACAAATATACGCCGTGCACAATAGAGAATAGTTAAAAAGCGCCCATTGTCCAGTCAGGTGTCCGTTTCAAAACACTCATTGTTCACCTGCCCCCAGCATTACTAGTTAACAGAATCCTAGAAACCCTTACAAACATCATCTAGGAACATTCTAATATGACAAATTAATATCTTTCTCGGTCAATTTCAACACAAAGAGAATAATAGCGTAAAAGAGACCCGCGTATGTGCATTGATTCCATTATTTCTGTACAGAAGGGTTGCTAGTTATTACTTAGAACATCTTAGTAAAAAGCGGGGAGAGTTGCATCTCGGTCGCAATGAAAGGTCAATGCCCCGATAATGACGCACATGCAAAAGAATCCTCGCAGAAAGGACTATGTTGACTCGATGGGCATTCTAGGGGTCAAAGTGAATTCATTTGTAGCGGGATTAGTAACTTGCACGACCCTGTTTCTAAAGCCCCCGAATGTAGGCCATTGTCCGTAAAGCTGTGAAATGTTTCGAATAGGGAGGCAAGAAAAATATATGAATAAGGAGCAGAGATGCATAGATTAATTTATTTAACGCACACTTCTGAGTTTTTTATTGACTGAATATCATAGGGTAAACGATAAGTATCCCTCGAGTGTACTCGGAGCAAGATTTTTATTCCCACGAAAATGTACCGCTTTTTCTTTGTTTCAATTCGAATATTCTGCATCACGAAATAACCTGGTAGTAAAACCAAGCTACACAGAATTTAAACAATATTTTATTTGAGTATTTATTTTTAGTAGGAATAGTTATTTATTTATAATAACTAAGTTTTAGATTTTTTTAAAGTCATTAAATGTTGGTATAATAGAACTACTTTTAATTTAAAACACAAAAAATTTCCACCTTATAACAGGCTGAGCCATGTTAGATAAAGATTAACCTAGCCAGAGGACACTTAATATAAATTTTCAAACGCCCTAGTTTTTTAAAGATTCCCTGGTAATAAATATGTACATGCAATAAATTTGTAAATAAATTGAGTAATATTGAAACAAGAGTATTGGTGGTTTTTAATGCAACTTTGATATAAGAGGAGTAGGTGCTGAAATTACATGTTTACAAATTGATTTATTTATTTTTATAAATTTATTGCAAAAAATAGTACACATACTTAATAATAATAACAAGGAATCTATATAAAACTAATTCATGTAAAATGAAAACGGAGTATTCTGTGTTTATGATAGTCTCCATCTAAATGATTGTTTAGTTGCATTAATGTTATCAAAAATCAAACCTAAAACTTCTAACACTGTAGACAAACATGCTTACGCGTAACTAGAACACGAAACATACAAAAATCATCATATTGCCCATTTATTTATTGTCTTTCGCTTTATTTATCATATATTACCACTTAAAGGGGTGATTTTAAACGTGTATTTTGAACGTTATTAATTTGAAATTACGTTTATCCAAATACACTTTAAGTAGATATATAGTAGGTAGACACTAACAAATTTATTCACATATTTTTCCGTTAAAAAAAGTAGTAAGTAGTGCCCAATTAAAAGTTGACTACGCGCTCCCGACAGGAAGCGAACGGGTTACTTTATGACAACTCGTAAGGGTCACAATTTTCATTCATTAAAGAACAATACATCTAATACAATAATAATTCACCGGAGCTTTACCCAGATTTAAGACGCTTCCTTATCTGTTAATTAGTATTATATCTCCTTTCATAGAATAATAAATATAATCGCCTTTGTCAGTGGTCAGCGCATCAGTCAACAGTGCAAGATGTATAGGGCTTGTTTTCCGGCATGGTTGACATGAAATGTTTATTTATTGATTTATATTTTATTTTATGTTTACTTAGCTAGCACCTGCAGCATAAAACAAGTCATTTATCCATTATAAATAAATAAAATATTTAGAATTATACATGTATCTAACATTTATTATCTTTTCCCTAACCGCATCTTTTACACTTTTAAGTCTCCATTTTTTAAGAGAAACTTCATTAATTGTCTTTTGCTCCAAACTGGTAGAGCTCTTTACCTCGGCAGAAAGCTTGTTAAACAGCCTCGGTTCAAGAAATTCAGCTGTTCGGCCTCCTGCACCCTGGACTTGAATTTGATTGCCAGTTTCTTGAATGAAATTGAACTTGTTCCATGATGAAGATTGAGCAGAATTTTTTCCTCGAATACAAAAACCAAGACATTTACAGGGCTGGTGACCGTCACTAGCTTAAACTCCCAAAAGGGCTAAGTCCAGCAATCGTCAACAAATATTTGCACATACTTGATATATTTTTTTTCAAATTTTTTATTTTTAATCTTGAAACAGTACACACATAAACATATTCTTATGTGTGTTATTATAACAATATATACATATTTTATTTATAATTTTTGAAACTACATGTCTTAACCTTAAGTTTGAATTTTTATATTCATATTTATACGTTTTTTCTTTATAAATGTTTTTTTTCCCATATTGTAAATTTTTTTAGTGCCTAATATAAAATTGATTTTGAGACATCGCCTTCTTTCTATATGGAAGTCTGGTATTGACTTTTTCTCTAGTATTATGAACATATTCAAGTTGAGTTAAATTGTTGAATTATATCTAGTTTTTTTGCGTGCAAAACATGCAACGACATTTCATTCATGACTGAGTCTAGCCTTTACGCAAAGGACTCCTATAATTGTTCAATTTATAAAAATAGTATTTAAATGAAATTATAAAGAACAATAGTCAGCACTAAGAGAAAAATCATTCTTGAAGTAAGCTCGCCATCAGACCACATCGCCACTTCCTGCCGCGACCACACATCCTTACTCCCATAATATTAGACATAAGTCACGCCACACGTAGCCATGAACTGTAACGAGTCCTGATTTAATTGTCATAATAAGATTACGAACCATGAAAAATAATTACATTAAACATAATATATTTTTACTTATATATTGCAACAGAGATAGAAAACAGTTTCGAGTAGGAGGGCAATGCGTCGACGAGACGGTATAAAGTAAAATCGATATGTATGTACGAAAATGTGTATATTTATATGAAAATTTAAAGGATCTTCGTCGGTAACCTGTACTTGAATATGATTAGAAAAATAATCGTACGCATATACTATTTTTCATACAAAAACTTAATTTTACTTTGTAGATTAAATTAGAGATAAACTTTAACTTCCCACTGTAATATGGACCCGGGCGTTTACAGAGCTTATGACATGTAATTTTTTGAATTGAGTAATACCATTACACAGACAAAATAGATTGAACCGTTTTTCAAAAATATAAAACTAAAAAGGCGATCAACATAGTAAACAACTTTTCAAACTATATTCCTGCATATTTGTTTGTCATTAGGATTAATTCTACCGCAATCTTAAAAGCGTAAAGAATTTGTTTAATTACTATACCATTAATATCGTGGTAAGTACATAGAATAATCAGTTTAGATAAATTTAAATAACTTTAAATATAATTATAATAATATTTAAAGCACCAACTTTGTGGTATTCGTTGTTGATTTTACTCAAATAATAAGTTTTATTATTTAAATAACTTTGTTTATATCACAAACGAAATTTCTTCGAAACAAAAAAATATGCATTTAATGTAATTTATTAATTCCACTGACCAATTAAAATATAGACGCACCCTGTAAGTCAAATATTTTTTAGTGACATGAAAACGTACCAATAATTACCGAATTCAAGGCTGCATTTAACCAGCATGCATGTATTACTAAAAATTGATGGACACCTATTTTTGGTTTATAAAAAAGTTTGTATTTTAATATTTACAATCAACATTCGTTTTTGATGGATCCCAATCAGATTCTGCCCCTATAGTTTCTACCCATTTATTTATTTTCACTAGATTTTGGCAAAAGCAAGAATAATATTAACTCACATTTATTATATTGTTTAAATATATCGATGTCAGTGCACCCCTGTAAGTAATAAAAGCTTCGCATTTGCGCTGGTAGGCGTAGTTGGACGTTTACAAAAATAATATTTTTATTTGAATATGAATTATTTTAAGCTTTTATAATCACTCATGAACAAATATTTACCAATAAAAAGTTACAGAATTATTTCTACAATCTTTATCCGAGGAGTTTTTATACGCTTTCATGACCCAAGCGGGCATTTCGATTTCGGTTTCGATTCTAAACGTGACACTTGGCTGGGGGTCGAAGAACGACTAATACGCGTTAGGCATCACTGAGCGTTGGGCAACTAAGTGTCGTTATTTTTTAGGGCTCAGGGCGCGTCTATGTATTGGTTGGTCAATGATTTATTCAGATAGTCGCACAAAAATTTAACTTATTTTAATTTTTTAAATATATACTATTTCTTATGCGCAATACGTTTTTTCAATAAATAAATAAGAATAATACATTATTAACTCATTTGTTGTAAAGTAATCAAGGAGAATTATCGGGGCTCGTATCAAATAAGAACACATATCTCAAAACCCGCCATTAAGGTTTTATTATAAACTGAATTTATGAAAGTTGAAACCTCTCATGTCTTCTTTACCCGAAGGCTGTTATACTTTGTTATAATTGGTTACAAATAACATTTTACGGGAAATTGTAGCAAAAAAGATAACTCATTATCTGTTATTATGTAATAATTACCAAATAGACGGACCAACAAAATAAAAAATATATATTGTAATGGTTGTAATGTTTTTTATAATATATACACGTCAAAGTTTTTTTCGCTCATATTTGAGCAATGTGTATACATAAATATTATTTCTAGTACAGCTTAACTTGGTTATAACGACTTTAAGACTTAACCCTTTCACCCTAGGTGTGCATTTAAAAATGTACGAAATTTAAGTTTTTTGTGTGAAACTCTAACATTGTGGTTATTAATTATAATAATAATAATAAAACCATTTTGTTCTTAACCACTTATTTTATTTACTTTTTCTACAGACCGGTTTCAAAGATACACAAGCTTCATCATCGTGGTTACACAAGACCACATTTTTAGATTGAATATTTAGTAGACACTGTTGAAAGAAAGTCTCCGCCAGGACTAACATATTACGAAAGCTCACGGTTTATCTTGGGAGCATCTCCACATGTACTCCGTACTTCTGCCTTGGGTTTGTGTGTCTCCGCAGCAGAGTACGCTTGTTCCGTTTGGCAGAAGTCAGTACAAGCCAAACAAGTGGATATTGCTGTTAATGCCATGGGCGCGACTGATGTTTGGCTGCCTTAAGCCCACGCCGGTGCACAAACTTTATCCTATAATAAGAATCACTCCACCCAACATCAAGAAAAATGTAGCAGCAAACACAGAGAGACACTAACAGATCCATGACCCTAGACACCCCCTTAACGACCATCGAATGGCTCCTCCGAGACTGGGATCGAGAAGGAGTTTCCTCAAAGTCACAACTGACTTTTTATTTAAATAATGTTTTGAAAGTGTTCTTTTATGTGTTAATATACAATGATATAAAACTGCATACTAAAAAACAAATTATTTGGATTTACGGAACTTTTTTCTAACTAAATTACCTTTGTGACATTTGCCTCAATAATATAATTTAACACTTCGAATGCTATATTTAACTCAAAACTGCCATTTGTAGGGTTAGTGACTTTTGCCTGAACGGCGACGATACATACTTAATGAAAGTCGGTTTACGTGCCATTTTAATGATTCTTTTGTATCGTTACGCGAGTTATAACCAAGCTGGACTATGCACAAAATATATTTAATGTTTTCTCGTATGAGTGCCTTGTGTTTTCACATGTCGAAAACAAATGACTTCCTCTAAATTAAAATCTGTGTATATTAATGAGGCCATGTAAATTAAATCACGTAATACTTTATTGATTATGGTCGATTACATCCTGTTATTGGAGAGATTATCATATAGTTATTTTAAAACATACAACTGGTTATCCAATGTCCCAATAAAATATCGATTCGATCTGCAATGAATTCGATAACTAATATTCACAAAACAGGCCGGAATGTTTTTTGCTTTTATTTATATGTTTCAAGTTCCAGCTTTGAGAATATACAAAATATTTTAGACAAACTCAACAACTCAGCGGTCGAGAATTTTTTTGAGAAAATAATATAATAATATAGAAATCTATGTGGCATTCACAGGCTTGGTGTTGATATCGTATCCGATATTACCATTATGCCTATGTTGGAAGTATGAAGCGTGCGCATCCATATGTATTCAAGTTTTTGAGCATTTATTTGAAATAAAAATCGTAGAAACATTCGTAATTAGGTTAATTAAAATTCCGACAGTTTGATTCACTCCAGTTTATAAAATATAACTATTAGGTTTCATAAAATCTTCGGGAGTCAAACCCAAAATTTGTGTTGAATGATCGATTCACTTTGACCAGCAAGTGATAGGCTCTTTAAATTCCTAGACTAAACATGTGACAAAGATAAATCCTTATTTTTAATTTCGCAACCGTGCCAATGAAATTAACACATTAAATAACATGCATAAGTATTCTAATGATAGTAAAAAACATTCTGTCATTCAGAACTTTTGACCCATTTTTCTTTCTGAGCCCAACTCCCTTTTTTTTTAAATTGACCTTTTTCTTAGTCCTCGTAGATTTCTGAAATTACAAATGTCTAACTCCTTTGCTACACTGTCTACTATCAACCGACATACTATTGTCTTGACATGCAGAAGGCAATTTTAATATCTACGAATACGTACAGCGCAAAGATCTATATTTATCTGAAACCACACGTAAATCGGTAAAGCCGTTTCGGGAGGAGTTTGGTGACATCACACGTACAGAGGAATTATATATATAAAGATGACATGAAAATAGCTGGGTCTTCCAATTATCGCTGTGAAAAAAATACGATGACCCATTAGTCTATGGTGACCAAAAACCACCCAATGAAATGTCATAAGCCCTGTAAATGTCTAGACTTCCATATTCCCTTCTCAAAAATGTTTTCCCTCTTTGTTGAAATAAATTCAAATATAAAAAACTTTATTATTTCATTATTATTGTAATATTTTATTTATTTTTTTACGTGTGGAATGATACGGAGAAGCTATTTCAATGTACGCTTCTTTTCTTATTTTTTTGAAATTGTATTTAGTAATGTATAGAAAACCATAATTGGCCTATAATTTTGGTTTATTTGTAAAAAAATTTTTTCGTAGTAATGGCTGTTGTTTTCTTTTAATAAATAAATGAGTCCCAACTCCATGGGACTAAAAGTTCTGTGTTGAGTTATTACTATATTTAATTATTTTTTAGGGTATTTTTTCGGGATGAAAAGTCAGTAGTCTATTTTACTTCTCGTCTCTTCGGCTATCCCTGTGCAAACAATTAAGTCGATCGGTTTCTCTGTTGAGACGTGAAGGACACACAAACAAACAAACATAATATTTGTATAGATACATGAAATATACAGAAGCAAACTAAAACTATATCGTGCCAAACTAATTATAAATATTAGTTTATAGGCAGGTTTTTAATATAAAAAACGTAAGTAACTATCGTAAAAATAAAAACACGAAATTAAACGATCTTACGAATTAGAAAAAGGAGAAAAAAGAATTGCGGACAACATTTTTACACTTTGGAGTCTTTATTTTTGAGAAAAAAGTAATTTATTCGTCTGTTTCTTTCTCCAGAATGGTAAAGCCCTTCTCATCGACGGAAGGGTTGCTCAACAGACTCGGTACAAGATATCACGTTGTTTAGCTTCCGAAGATGTTCTATGCTCTGGACTCCCACCAGTCATGGCTGAAATCGATCATGCTCCATGTTTGTGATTGAGCGTGGTTTTTTCAATATCGAAGCACTTTATTTCAAACTTAATTTAGCGATATCAATAACATGTGTATTAACTTATTGCATTTAATTTTAAATTTACAGTGCTAATTATACCATCCCTGACATGAACTAAACTGCTTTTGCCG
The DNA here is from genome assembly GCF_059751315.1 of Micrasema longulum. Lineage (NCBI taxonomy): Eukaryota > Metazoa > Arthropoda > Insecta > Trichoptera > Brachycentridae > Micrasema > Micrasema longulum. The sequence goes on from NW_028277956.1 coordinate 132,191, forward strand.
TAGACGTATCTTTATTTACCTGAAATGATTTCATAATATATTCTAGATTTAGTATATCCACGCACAGGCCATGCCTATGTGAGATTTTAAAAAAATGTAAAAACGAAATAGCATTTAATTATGTACTAAGTTGGAGTATTTAAAAAAGGAAAGGAGCACAGGAATGGACCTACGTTTGATACGTTGAGAATGTTTTCAATATTGGTGCACTGGATGATGAAAGTTCACTATGAATTATTGAACAATTTATGATAACAATTTTCACGACGCGCGACGATTCCAGAATTCTTATGCAATGTGATGTAATGTCAACATTTTGTTTTAATGTTCCAAATACAAATATTGTATTATCGTATCTTCTATATTTATATAAGGTAGGTACCGTAAGGACGGGTCGATGTAAGGGTGTGAAAAAAAAGGTAATCGGCGAGGAATAGTATCGATTAATGCTGTTTTATACTAATCAGTAATAAATAATGTACTAAAATATAAACAGAAATATTGTAAATAAATACATTTATTCTACCCGTGTTACTCTATAACGTTTTCTGTGAAATGAATATCGGTTAATAAACCGCCGTAGACGCAACACCTTGCCACGAACCCATAAACCTATTAGTAGTTCAGTTACGGTGGTTATTGATGGGGTTTTAATAAGCCCATATCGCACGTATCGCCAATATGGCGTAATTTGGGCGGGAGTGCTAACCTGTTGAACCTCAAATAACATGAATTTATACTTGTTCCCACACACCATTACGTCATCATTTTTTTTCTAATACTCGTTAAAAAATAGTAGAAAGAACGGTTTTTATTGCAACCACTGGTGTACTAAAATAAATTTTATTATTAAGAAACAATATTTTGAATATGAACAAATATTTGCATTTGGATAAAGTTCAACAAGATTTTATGATGAAATCTAGTCCACAAAATTCGGACAAACTCAAAATATTGTTGATAAAGATTTTATGGATCAAGCGAATGGAGAAAGAAAAACAAAGTGTTTCCCGGTAGACAAACCCCTGTTTAGAGTGGTACAACTCTAAATGCGTCAAACTGAGAAAAACGACTTTGACATTTTTGAGAGGATTTTGACATTTGCAAGTTTGGACCACAGATCAATATTAAACAACGTACTTAATACAATTATACTGTAATATATTCAATTACATTTTTTGTTTTTTTATTAAAAAGAAATATTAGCGTTCTAATAATTTACCCAAATATTTCAATTTTGGCGGCCATATTCAAAGAGTTGTAAATAACTAACAATTTCCTAATAAGGAAATGGAAATCAAGTTGAGCTAGAGTGGGGTTCGAACCTGGGACCTCTGATTTGCGAGACAGCAACACTAGCCTCGGGACCAAACCCCGATTATTATTTATTGAAAAATACATTCAATTATTAATTTTAACACTTCTTAACAAATATGTTATGACCATAAATAAAAATCCAATTAGAATGCCATTATGCACACATATGCGGTTTTAATGAACTTTTTAGTTGTGGCAATTAGGCATAGTGTACTACATTCCAAAGCCTATTAAATGTCACCATCATCGTAAGCTCCACAACCGGACTTTGGTGGTATCCAGGAGTCTCCTCTACTCATTTCTGTATGCTACCCTTCCTCTCCAGTTCCTCACTTCCAACGTTGTCGTATCCGCACTGATGCAGGCCATACTGGTCTTCATCATCATTGTGGCACAGAGAGAGTTAGGCGTTTTATGAGGTTTATGGGTATTAAATGTCATACTGATGTCAAAACACAGTTTTTTTACTTATGGCACCATTGACAGATCGATCAATTGAACGTAGTTATGCGGAATGCAGCCAACAATAGAAAAGAGAAATCGAGATACACTTTAATGAAAATAGTGAATAACCAAATCTACACAAGAGTTGGAATGTTTTTGACTTTAACAAACGATAAACAATAAGAAACATTAGTTTTTTTTATAAATATTACAAACACTAATCCAAGTATGTATTTGACCAGTTTTAATGATTTTGAAAGTAACGTAAGAATTTTCTAGTGCTGTGGGTGTTTTCTGCGAATTGAGAAATGCCATTTTAGTGATCGACACTATTTTCAGAAGGTGATTATTACAGTTTTTTTGTATAAAAGGGATCTGACTGTTTTTAGCAAAACATAGAATTGACCTTACTGCACCCGACGACACCAATATCTCATTTTTTCAGTGAACCAGTGAAGCGTAGCAAACGCGGATCGAAAGCCTAATTAACAGGGAACTGAATTATTCATAATAATGTTATGTTTACTACTTTCCCTGTATTTGGCTAATAATAATTCAAACATGTTGTATGTGACACCTTAAAGTTACCCATGCATTGAATTCAGATTCGGTATGCATCATCAGAAGTTAAATTCGTCATTTATGGATGTTTTGCTAAGTTTGGTTCTCATGGATATAACAACGAATTTATAGTTAGGTGCAATATATAATGCTTTGTAGACATATACAAATAGTAGTTACTAGGTACACAAATGTACAAATCAATACGCTGATTTACGAAGGGTAGGCAGGGGGGATAAAACGCTACACCACCCTATCTTTTCATGCAGTCGCTTCCTATGCATTGATTAAGATACAACCAATTTTGAATTATTTATTTAATTTGGTCATGCCACGTCTTTCTCGTTTTCAGTAAGCATTAATCGTTTTTGGGGATTAGAGGTTGGAACCTCACTCTACTATGTTTATTATGTAACTTAATTCTGAATTTTCTAATAGAGAGCTGTTAACAACTTGTTGATTATGCCTCTAAAAATTGAAATATTTGTGATGAATCTATCATAAGCATAAATACATCTACTATTTTTCTTTTTAAAAAAAACATCGCAGCACCGCTCTCATTTTGTCAAAAATGTTTGTCTCAAAATTGCATTGTTAATATGTATCAATAATAACAACTGTGTTATATTGTTAATTCTAAATATTAATGTTAATTGGAGATTTTTTTATAGTTGAAAACAAGGAATGCAAATAAAACGAAACTTTTGAATTTTATTCCCTACGGAAATTATTAAGATTTGTAGTTATAAGGTATAATAGGGGCGAGGTAAATTTATAAACTTTTTTGAAGAAAAAAATAAGTATTACGTTTTTATGATTTTCCTAAACATTTTAATTTTTCGGCCTATTTTCAACGAATTGTAAATAACTCACTATTATAAAATGGAAATAGAGCGGGGTTCGAACCTCGGACATTTGATCCGTGAGTGCGCGACACTAGCTAAGGGAACAAACCCGATTTAAAGTCTCGGTTTTGATTAGAGAGCATGTAAGCTTAGGCATTTAAAGTGCTTATGACCGGCTATTGACTGGTTTAACTGATCACTTTACTTGTGGATTCATTATTTTACCCGTTTTTAAAAATTCAAACGTTTTCAATTGAATGTAGTTATGCAGAAAACAGCCAGTCTACAATTTCGAAAAAATGAGATATTGGTGTCGTCGGGTGCAGTAAGGTCAATTCTATGTTTTGCTAAAAACAGTCAGATCCCTTTTATACAAAAAAACTATAATAATCACCTTCTGAAAATAGTGTCGATCACTAAAATGGCATTTCTCAATTCGCAGAAAACACCCACAGCACTAGAAAATTCTTACGTTACTTTCAACTTCAACTTTAACTCGGAAGAGTCTTAACTACATAAAATAAAGTAATTTGCTTAATTAAAATACTTAACTTTAATATCAATACATAGATGGCGCTCCAACTCGCTTGTGGATGGTTTCTCAAATTCGTAAGATAAATACAAAAATCAAAAATGTTACCTGGTGTGGATATTCGTTAATAAGCGGAATGGGGAATGTTGTAATACTTAAAGTGGCCACTTAACCCAGCCAATGATAGGTCATAAGCCCTGTAAACGCTCGAATATCCTGAATTTGAAAAAATTCTACCTCATCTCTGTAGGGATATAAATAAAAATATTAAAACATTATTTAAATTTAATTTCCTACACTGTATTTCATTCACAAATCCTAAAAAGAACATTGACAACTAGTACATGTAAAGCGATAAAACCTGATATTAAAAATAGCACGTACAATAAACATTAATAATCACGATTGGACATTTCAATTGTTCGAAGTAATCTACGACTTGACAAAGGCAACATCTAAATTTTAGAATAATGCAAGTGTTTCTTTTGTCTAAGAACTAAACAACAATAAAATTACTATTTATTATACACTGAATATTCGTTTGAGCCAAAAACCGTTAAATTATATGTGACTTTGTCATTATTACTGTCAACATCAAACTATTGTTTATGGGTTTTGAGGTATAAGTCCGTTCTACATGGTTCAAAAACGCGCATAAGAAATTAGTCAGCATTTTGTTCAAAAAGCTTCTAAATGTTTACATGCAACACATTTTTTTTTTCACAGTGTAGGACATGCGCAATATGAAATAAATATGATATTTATTTTTCATTCATCTCTTTCTGCACTTGATGGTGCATAGCGCCGTGCATTGGTAGACCAACCGCAGCGAATCTCATAATTTTTGTTACATGAAGGTAGGATAATCTATCCTACACTTTGTGCGCTAGTCCAGAGACTATGAATCAATAAATAAATACCTCTGTAACTAAATGTTTCATCCCAACTAAGTCGAAAATTGAACCCAATACCTCTTGCGTTGTAGGCAAATCCGCTGACTATTTGACGACGAGGCAGAAAAACGATTGTATTATTATGGTTTTATATTCCAATGTGTTTTTATTGTTATCTAAATTTTCCAGGCGACTACTAAGTGTATTTTAACAAAATATTATATGCAGTACACAGTGATGTTTGTGATGCAAATATTTAATATGTGTATAAACAATTTACAGTTTACAATAAAAAAATTGCCTACACTAAACACGGCGTTTTTTGTGGTATTATTATCATCATCATTTCATGTCCGCTCCCTAGTTAGAGTATATAGTGTCCACCAAGAGCCTCCATGCATTTTTATCGGCTGCCAGCTTCTGTGCGTCTCCCCAAGTCAGGTTTGCGTCCCATAAAACTGCCAACAAACAGTCAGCAGTGGACGTGCAGGACGTCAAGAACCTGATGTTTTGTAAAGTAGGCAATCAGGAGGCATCCGCAGTATATGGCCCAGCCAACCGTATCGTCTCCGCTCGATGACAGTTGTCAGTTGTCACTGGATTTTTCTCTTTTTACTTCATCATATTATTATAATGTCAAATGATGTAAAAAGATGCGAGCACAAATTTTTAACTCTATCTAAAGTCTTTAATAAAAAAATCGATGGATTTTATTACGAAAATAACATGGGTCACTGCGGCTGTTTTCATAATTTTTGCATAGTGTTTGGATACGCGCGTTAAAATTAGTTGATTACGTATCCTGATTTTAAGGGTTCCTAAACAAAATTTCTCCTAATTTGTGCATTACTCGACAAAACATTTTCAATGAGTCAAAATCCGATCAACTTTTGTGTTTAGATTTCTGTCTCATATAAAGGGGGCTTTAGATCTTTAGGTATGGTGTAATCGGTTAATTAATAGGTGTTTAAAGCGAATGTATTGTTACGTGACTAGAGTCGTGGGGAGGCTCCTTAACCTGCAGGGGTTGTTAATATTATTGTACTTCCTAAGGGTGGTCCATTGAAATCGGCGTCACTTGAAAACTACAAGGGGAATGAACGCATGGGATGCAATTGATTTGCATGTATTAATGTGAAATATCAGATTCCAAATGTTTGAAGAGTGATCCCGGGTATGAGGCAATACTTCGACGTCATATCAGTTGTTCGGATATTTTAACGGTTGGAATTTTTTTTTAGTATCCAAGCCTATGCAGAATACAATTATGTGTACAGAATCAGAGCTAGGTAAATTTCAAGACTTTTTGAGACTTCGAGACTATTCGATACTAACGATAATTCTTTTGAAAAATGCATGGTGTTAATAAACCACATCATAGTATGAAACAACCATTGCTATATCACCAAACATAGGTCATAATAGCCTAACTAAAATAACATAGTAGAAAAAAATTCTTAAATAAATAACTAGTTTAGGGTGAAGTCGGCTAGCAACCAGCAGCCATCATGCTCTAGATGGAGCTAAGAGAAAATATGTGTAGCTGTAGCATACATTCGAGGAGTATCACGCTGAACCAGCCTAAGTCTAATTAAACAATGGCAGTTTTGACCTGGCGAGTGTTTTTTTTGCTTTGGATCCTTAGTGCTGCCTGCGCTTGAAATGAGATCGTAAAATTCTATCTTCATTTTCATTATTATATTGCATTATATGATATTGTCAGCGTTATATTTTTAATATGTGTCCTGGCTAGAATAGATGGAGGATCGAGAAAGTTGACAGCTTTAAATACTATTGAGTTCACATAACTGAGGATGGAAGCATGCACAAAGAACTCGCAACCCGCCTAGAAATTACGAGAGCAACTTTTAATATGATGTGTGTTGTCTTGAACTCTAGTCTATACTCGGCTAAACCAAAATGCCGATCATTCAAGTCTTGTATAATACCTGTACTTCTATAAGGGTGCGAATCTTGGCACTATACCAAAGCTCAGAACACCAAACATCTAAGTTTTGAGAGTAAATGGTTGAGGAGAATATTAGGTATGAGGTGGTTCGATTTTATAACTAACATTGAAGTCCGAGGACGGACGCAGCAGTCTCCTATAACGTCTTGAGGATGCGGCGGTGGACCTGGCTTGGACACGTGCTGCGCATGCTTCAGGAGAGCCTAAACCCAAGTTGTCTCTTCTTTAAACCTGCGGGCTCGCGCCGTCCTGGTCGATTTTATTTGGCGGAACTAAGGGGCGCTGGATTGACGTGGGAGGAGGCGAGAGTGCTGGCTGGCAATAGGGTCTCCTGGAGGCAACTAGGGATATCCACATGCTCCACTCAGAAGCGGATGCGGAAAAGAAGACAATAGAAGATATTTTTATAAAGTGCTAGCAACGCGTTTTATACCCTCTAGAGAGCGTTTAAAATCGTACTGCTAGTCTAAAAATTTCGATACTAGTATCTTGATAAATTTCAAAACCCAAGTGTTTTAGTTCTCGAATAGAAGTCCTCATTAGAACTCTGAACTAGTGTTTTTGACACGATGGCTGCTCTTAAGTTACAGTCATGATAAACAAATCGAGTGGAGATATGACCGCCTCGTAGTGTAGTGGCTGGCGGTTCATTGCCTATCATTCTTGAGGTCCCGGGAAAATACGTAAATATATTTTTTTAATTGTTCAAACTGAAATATTTCATTGTTCTTGGACTGGTACTTGAAACGTAAGACTAATAACCTTACCATTAAGTAACAGATGATCGAAATACGCTGCATTTGGTTCACTAATGCACTCCCCTACATACCACTGGGTGCGAAAGAGAGAATTGTGATAATGAATTGTTATAATTTATATACAGAAGACGTACATTGTCAATATTCCTTTTAACATAACATTTGGTTATGATAAAAATAGTTTTTTGTTTGTTTGTTATTTGTTTTGTCTGCTTTTATGTTTTTTTATTTGATTTACAAAAATGTTACAGTAAGGAAGTTTAGTGTTTCTTAATGATTTTTATTTGTTAATAGACTATCAAACTAGACCAAATACAACTTTTTTTTAAATTTGAATTTTTGTTGTATTCTTTAATAATACGCATGCTTCCACTTTCTATTTTGTTGTATCCCAACTTAACACACGGCTCTAGGCCTCATAGTATCTACCTATCTACCTCACGTATCCCTACGTTTTTAATAAATGTTATTAAATATTTGTGTACAACCACTTACCGACTTTTCAATGTCTACCGGTTTCGAGACGTACCCGTCTCTTATATTTTTTGTATCATGTATATTTGTATGCATAAACGAAAAAAATTAGCACTATGTTTTTTTTTTTAATTTTGTAATTTTGAAATTCACTTGAATGTGTATAAAGGAAATCTATCACAGCTCTCTGTCATTGATTGATTCGGAAGAACTAGTGATGTTGTTTAAAGTAGTTCGTTTTTATTCGGGTAATTTTCATTATTTTTTTCATAGATTTTCAAGATACTTCGCCGTACAATTTAATGCTCTAATTTTTACCGAGCGTAAGATTTTTTTCTATCCTATTTTACGTAGCACTAAACTTTCTTATTGGTACTGTATTAACGAATATGTTCACTATTTCTTTTAAATTAAATAAACTAAATAAAATATCTATCCTGAATCGAGTTTTGAAAGCTCCTGTGAATGTTATGCAATATTTTAAATTATATTATATTTTGTAATATATTGTTATATTTGATTTTCAAATCAATAATAAATAAATACAACAGAAAATCACCCATTTGAGATTCAAACCCGTGACGTATCATTTTAAAAACTCGTATAAATAAATACGCATATTCTCCAAATCAAATAATCGATTAACTCCACAGATATAGTGTATTATCTATTCAGTGATTAACTCCAATGTTTTGAATAATAAATCGATAATCTAGGTAGCATTTATTTATCATCACTTTCCGAACATACGAATCATTTTAACCAAATTCTGATTGATACGCAGTTACCTTTTTCATTGACTGAAATAATTCGCCAGGCATAACCATTATGCATCTAAATATAACAATACTTGAATAACGACCCGACCACAAAACTGAGCAAAGAGAGGGGCTGATTTTTGTACAAGTTTAAAAAAAAACATAAAATATCTCTAAAAATATGCACGCTTGTCGATCAATCAAGATGCAGTAAAATGCAACCGAAAAACATAACCGGTTGGTGCATAGGTGGGTACTTCATTTGCATAATAAAATTTTGAAGAGACCATACTAGTGCAGTGTAAAGCGTTACATAATACTTTTTACGATTTTTTCTATTCATTTTGTTTTTACACCCATTTTATTTTTAACTTTCTTTTTTTCCTGGTTTCATGGTGTTGACCTATTAAATTAACAATACTTGTTTTTACAGTTTTGAAAAGAAATTCGTTTCTTCATGCATTTAAAAAATATTCTATGAACAGGAGTTGTTCACAATAGGTAATTTTGATACTTTTTCAATTTACATATTTTTTGTCTACTTTTACTACTGAAACTGTAAAAAAAACATTATTACTGAAATCATTAAAAAACAAATGCAAAACTAAAATGCAAAAACAGAAATAAATAACAAACTTACTTAATATATTATGATGAATTACAAACAAAAATATTCAGGTTGTAATCATTCAGAATCAAAGAAACAAAATAAGGTGTAATAAAATAAAATGCGCATTTTCGAGCACAGGTTTTAATGATTCGTAAAGCAAAAAAATCATTAAAAATTCGTAGGTATATAATATGTATATATTATACATAATTTTGTATCTATAACTGTACTAATAATAATAATAATATTTTATAATGATTTGGGTATGTCCAATTGCGGACTGGCTGCATTTGCTCCCTATTCGTATTTAAATTTGTTGAAACAGAGAGGGAAAACAATTTTGAAAAGAAAATAAAGAAATCTAGGCATTTCCAGGGTTTATGACCTGACATTGGATGCAACATTCTGCCTATGTTTATTTCCTCAACTCTACCATCTGTTGACTTTTGTGAAGTGAAAGAGCTCAAACCTGTATCATGTGGGTGAGATTCATCCGGCTGAATCAATTCACCTACTAGGCAACGCCTATAAACAATTTTCCGATTAAAAAAAAATAAATACCAGGTCGTTAATTCAACAATGTTAACAGTAGGTCCAAATGCTTGCAGACTGGCTGAAAGTCCTCCCTAGGGAGTTGTTCATGTTTTAATTTGTTTCAACAGAGAGAAAACATTTTTGAGAAGGAAATATGGAAGTTTGGGCATTTACAGGACCACAAAACATACACTGAAAAGAGGCTATAAGACATTTAAAACAGATTTGGGTAATTAGGTGGGGCTTTCAATGGGCATTTACGGGGCTTATGATCTGTCATTGACTGCTTTAAGTGACCTCTTTAACAGACAGTGACAGGCATAATATTTGGCTGATTTACACAGCCATTTTTTGTGAAAAATCACCTCAAGGTCGCTTTACAATGTTACACTTAAACTTGCATTCTTACTAAGTTACGAGTAACAGTACGCATTATACTTTCTGATTTTAAAATTGAGTGAACCACAACCAATGAAGGGAGATTTCAGTTAAGATCTGATCTGACTTGGACTGTCGATGATTCGTAAGTGTAAAAGCAATTGGTTCCAGGCAGAGGGGCCGACTACGGCGAAAGCACTACCTCCGAACCTAGTGTTTGGGCAGTGCCGGAGTTCGACAAGTTTTCATCTGCCTGATGAAATGCTGACCTAAGAGTATGTTTTCGCTAACATACATTATCCCTAATAGAGAGATCCGATAGGTATGTTGGAGCCATTTCATGAATGCATTTGAATACTGTCCAGCAAAGCTTATGTTTTATTCCCTCTGAGCTTTTCAACCAGTACAAATCTCGAAGATGTTGTGAGATGTGAGAATATTTTTTTACACCCGTAATAAGCCTTGCTGGGAACTTGGTACATAATATACTTTAATACGTAGAACTACATGTTTATAGGTACAGTGCGTTTGAATATTTAATAGCCTATATTAATGTGTTAGAGCCTGTCGGTGAACCAAACAAATTTCGTTTGTGTTGGTTTGCACCCTAGAATATTTTATTTGAAAACTTTCTGACACTCACGCGTAAATACAGGCCATTTAAGATTCAGATTCAGTGCTGCAGAACTGCGTTTATTTGGTATTTTTAGAAACATATTATAATATGTTACCCACTAAGTCTAAAGACTTTTCCGTGGGACACAATTTTTTAGGACAGGTTTATTTTACCCCTTTTTATATTATATACATTTATTTATTGCCTTTTTACAATCACTATAAAGTATTAAATAGATATTTCTTCAGTACTTTTTTTTCATTTGGAGATCTTCCACGTTAATGATGGTTTGCGGGAGAGCATTGAACAATCTGGAACAGCGCAATTTAATGTTCATTCTCCGAAGTAATTTGTAATTCGGGGAACGACCAGGGAACCCTTAGTTTTCAATCTAGCACTGTGAGAGTTGGAAACTCTTTTTTATATTCCGGATCAACAAAGTGATCTGCAATCAATTTGCAGTCACAAGATTCAAATGCACCTTACTGGAGGCTTATTCTGTCACAATTTCGTGAGGTAAGTACGTGCGTTCGTCATATGTCCATATTACTCTAACCCAGTCAAAATCGTATTTCGCTCTCGTTCCCTCCCATACGATACAAATAAATTTACGAAACAAATTGGGTACAGAATAAGGCCCCTGCATAATAGAAGCGCACCGTTTATCCTCATTTTGGTGAGTGGAGACTGGAGTTCCAATTACGTGTCCTTAGTCGCACCAAAGGCCGTTTACAAGTAGAGAATACGATATTGTTTTGTTCCAAAACTCGACCATTTTCCACGTGTAAACCGCAATTTGTAGGACAAAACATAGTCCCGAGACATCGCCATCGAGATAGACGAGCAGGCAATGTCCGCCGACCAATTATCAATCCCACCACCGCCCGCACATTGGCCTCATGTAAACACAGGACAGGATCTTATTGAGCTCCCTTTTTATTTAGTTCGTCTTTTAACAATTCCGGTACATCTTGGTATAAAATTAATTAAATAATAGCCATCATGTATTCATTCTCGCAGCGCTTACGTGAAAACTGCGGTTAAATTTTCTTGTTGTCCCAGCGTTCTGTCCTGCGTGGTCGAGGCTGTTCACGGAACTGGGACAAGACAATATTGTCATATCTATTGTATTGTCCACAGCCTTTACTTTGCATAGTAAGATAAGGAAAATAAGGTTATGGCACCGCGAAACGCGGAAAAAAACGCAAACTTTTGATAACTTTCTTCAGAAAGGCTTAACATATTATTTAAATCTATGATGTATATCGACCTGTGGTGTAGTGGCCAGCGTATTAGCTTACCATGCAAGAGGCCTCAGGTTGGATTCCTGACATGGATGACATGAAGTATTTATTTGAAAAGGTGTTTTTGCACTAGAAGACTTCTTAGTCCTTGGACTAACACCTGAAGCGTAAGACTGATCATCTTTCATTCTCATAACAATTTTTTTTATCAGAACACGCTGCGATTGGTGAACCAATGCAGTGCCCTTTGCGCCATTAGGTACAGAAAGGAAATAAAGATGATACAATACTGTTTTATTTAACTTTAAAAAGCTTTTAAAAAAATTCATTAAGGTAGTATTGAAACTGCACAGTATTGTACGGCGCGTGGCAGCCCCCGTGATGTTATGTCAAAACTAGAAATGCAAGGCGGTAAAATTACTGCGGTATTTTACGGGAATTTTACCAGATTTTGGTAAAATACGGTATTTTTCGGTATTTTACGGTAATTTTCGGTAAGAAACGAATATGACGTACTAATTTTTACTTTTCGAAGATATAACAAATACGAGTAGCTTTGTTTTAGGACACGTTACATGACAGTGAAAACCAGGTTTAGATCCATCGGGTGGTTGTCGAGATTTATCCATTATTTTTTTATTTATTATTTATTTATAAGACGCTCAAGGTCATTCGGTGTGTATTTTTTCACTTTTTTTGAAAAGAGGGTTATTATGTTTTGAAACTTAACAGGATCAGTGGACATAGTGTCCTTAGTAAAACCTAAAGTTTGGGACCTTGAACGACCACCGCTCATGCCGCGATTTTGAAAAAATGTCGTTTGTGTATAATTACGTCCCTGTAGATTTTAAATAAAAAAATATCCAAAAGTCTGCCAAAATAAAATTTACTTTCAAACCGTTATAATTTTTTTCTAGTAGGACCAACACTTTTGAACATCAAATACATTTTATAAAAATAGCGAAAAAGTGGTATTTGCAGTAACTTTTTACCAACTATTTGATAGTTGACCTACCAAAAGTCATCATCGTGATCATTATTCTATTCCAGCTCCTGTGCATCCTCACAAGTCAAGATCGTATCTCGTAGCCGAAACGTCGGAACAAATTCAACAAACACATTATCACCCAAAAAAGAAACATATTCTCATTCTACATACTGCCTCCACTTTCAAGTTGTTTTCTGCAAATGAGATTAGAATGTGCTTTTCTCGTCTTGAGTTTTGTATTTGAATAAAGTAATAAGACTGAGCATCTTGGTTTCATGAATCATTTGATTAAGGTGCGCTGCGATTGGCGTTCCAATGCAGTGCCCTATGTACCGCTGCCAGCGGATAGGGAAATAACGATGATATGCATGTTACCGTTTAGAATAAGCATCAATCTCTGGTATTATTTTTCATTGTAATTTCGAAAAATGACCGTCGTTAGTGCAACATGACCCATGGGCGTTTTGTTATGCGCAAACACAATGCACAGGAACGCGAACGGTACAATTTGTTTGAAAAAATACCAAGTAAATAATTATTGCGAACGCCCTAACTTGTTTCTATTACTTTGCATTTTAAATCTATTTATTAAATGTCATATTGCATTGTTACCCAGCGATACATATTTTTTGTAGAGTGCATAAATTCCATTTCATTGCGTATAGGGTAAATGCATCTGTACAAAGCGCGAGACAGAAGTATGAAACAGACACAAATGTACCTTTATACTTTATACCGGGCGCGTTTCGTCCATACATACTGTGGATGCGGCGCATCCCTTGAATATTTACATATAAAAAAAATATTTTATCATTAAAAATTACGAATACGTTTTAAAATTTGAAAATGTTCCTAAAATTATCGCAGACAATGTTCGAACGCACGCAATGAAGAACTTCAGCCCTACGGGAAATTGGTTACAAAAAATGTTTTTTTGCGCGTAGTCAAAATTAAAGCATTAAATTTTAGTGCAAAGTTTCTTGAAAATGTACTAAAAAAATAATAAAAAAAGATTTTAATAAAAACGCACTACTTTGATTGACGTCACTGGTTCATATGGACCAACCAATGATGTGACAGCTATTAAGGATATCTGGTTGGCTAACCGTAAACGAACCAATGGGAAGAACTAACACAGAACAACCTCTGACGTCACACGTGGAGTTATTTCAGAAATACAAAAATTTATTTTTGGCTTAGTTTAATAGACTATTAACAAATAAAAATAAGACACTAAACTTCCTCATTTACAATTTCAAACAATACTTCAGTACACATACCTAAATACGTACACGTATTCTATATCAAGGTCCTTGACCTTGATATTTGATAGTAATTGTTTGATACGCTGGAATCTGGATTCTGGATACTCTTCATTTTGAGTCTAGTCCTATTACAAATGTACGAATTTCCGCGCACGCGGATAAAGTTCATAACGTTGTCGTATTGTTCTACGAGACTCACAGAGATAAGAGCACCCAACTTGAGTAATGCAAAAAATGACTAATAATGTATTGCATAAAGTTTAAAATAGCGTGTTATTGAAATTTAACCAAAATTTTTGAACATCTCCAGTTTTAGGTACTGTACAAATGTTTACAGCTTCACCGCTAGACGCGCCTGCTGCTGTGCTATGTCAATTTATAGAAGATCAACTATTATTTATTATTATTACGAGGAAAAACTTACTTAAAATCATTTTTATAATTTAATATCTCAACACACTTTGCAAAAGCGATTCTATGCAATATGTATTTTAATTAGATATCTACCTATATGTACTATTACACCCACTAAATTTAAAAACACAAATATTTTTTATCAGCATCTCTACTGATAATATTCACCGCACGCGCCTGCTTTATACATATGTATTTTTTTATATTTACGTCACTTACTCCCTTTTCTGCACTATGTGGTCCATATGGCACTAATTGGTCATCCAAACGCAGCGGATTTTAATCACCTGCTTCGTGCACATAGGGTCAGTCAGATCAGTCTTATGCTTCTGGTAGCAGTCACGAAATATTGCAGTGTAAAAACACCGTTTGTTTCCGTCCACCCTGTCAGAAATCGAACCCGGAATCTCAAGAATAGCGTGCGAACGCGTCAACCACTACAAAACGAGACGGATTTATCTCCACTCGATTGCCTTATTCAGGATTTTCACCTGAGAACAAGCAACAATTCGAAAACACTGGTTCTATTTCACACACAGACGCGTATTGTTCATCCACTTGAACACAGCATTTACAAAGCAATATTAAAAAACAAAGGGAACTATCCAAATAAAATTGATATTTCCATTAAAAACTTTTGATTAAATACATAAAAAAAGTGTTGAACAATATAACCTCATCATTAAGTCAAAACAGCAAAATTTTGACTTAATGCTTTTTCCCAGAATGCTCACCGTATTGTCTATAGCAGGAAACCCGCATAAATAAGAACTTAAAATAATTATTATATTTAGTACTAAAAAAGAATATCTGTTCTCAGTGACGTATTTTTTTTTTAAAGAAATATATTTTTTTACAGCGATTCGTCATAACTTTCGCGGTAACCCTTTCACGTCGAGTGGGTCCATTTTTTCTATTGTGAACGCATTAAACGATTTTTACATGCTGTTCCGAGAAGTGCCCTCTTGATGGATTGACAATACGAAAAGTGTCATGTACTGATTTTTTCCGCATTGTTATTCGTCTTTTGTTTAGTGTCGCATTTCACGCGGATGCGCAGGCGCACAACGCAGCCCCCTCCTCCATCCTAGCACACTAAACATTTTTGGTCTATGGTTGATCCGTATTTTTTACATCCCATCCAAAAACATTGGTTGCACTTTTGACAATTGGACCGTTTTGTCTTTATTTTCATTATATTTGACTTTGTTTGCGTTAGGCTGATGCAACTGCCATTTGAAAATAAACAAGAAGAAAAAAGAACTAAAATATATTATTAATGTATAGTACGCTCATGAATTAAGTTAAGATATTGTGAAGCATAAATAATTATCGTCCAAGAAAAAATTATCAATTTCTACTTTAAAAAAGAAAATTGATTTCAACATGCAGTGCGTGTTTTTATTTATTTTTTTGGAAGATATTATATTTTTTTATTTTTAAACATTTTTGTTGGCTTAAACAAAATACCCAACACCAACAGAAGTTAAATTCTGGAGAAAAATTTAATTATGTGCTGTAGTATATATTTTTTTATTTGTTGCACTTTAGTTACAATAAATTATTATTGCACGCTGTAATGCAATTTCGACGCTAAAATATATATTTTTAAACATGTTTTTGCTTTTTATTTAAAGTATATTGATAAAATCATAAACGGTTTAAAAAGTAAATATTCGAAACAAATAACACAGTTTAACATATTTATGTATTCTATATGAACAATTCCTACTGAAGCAAAAACCAAACAAACTTACACCCAATGCAAGTTTAAAACATTACCAAAACAGTCAAAATTATTTTTTGTTTATTTTTGTTAGCCAATGGCGGATACACCAACCCTAAAATATTTTTTTTAAATCATCCCAAACACCCGCTTTGTAACGCTTGTCTGTCATGTAAATCAAACGCCTTCAGTTCGATTCCAGTTTATTATTTTTGAGTTCGCGTCATTTATTTTCTAAACCATTGTCATCCGGTAAGGGTTGTTCAGTTTGCTGTTCAACCCCAGCGTTAGCTCGAAACGGGAGATTACATGTTTAAAACGACGCAATACAACTCGTCCTTAAAGGTTAAACCTTGCATCGGTCCTTAGGCGAAAATATTACGGTTTTAAAGCTACGGAATGAATTAAAGAGTACTGGAGCGTACGTAATTTTTTTAAATGTTGTTACTCTAAATTTTGACATCTATGTCACTGCAACTAATGATTTATTGTAATAACTAATGTATTTTCAATTCTAAGCATTGCTTCAATTCAATTTTGGTATTTTAATGCCGCTTTTAACATCTGTTCAGCACACATAAATTTACAACAGTATTACGGGGATTCCATATCCGCTTAATTTTTTTCTGTCATGACTAACTGAGACAAAACAAACGAATCCGAGAAAAAATACTTTCATTTAAGACATTGAAAACGATTATAAAAAAGCTAAGGAAACAATTTTACATAGTATCCACAACGGATAATTTCGATAAGTAAGTGAAAAGTTGTACACTCCATTTGTATATTTGATAAACTTAGCTTATGTGTGTTTAGGAAAAAGTTTTTTTATGAATAAATGTGCATTTCTTACACGTGGAAAAAACGTATGTTTACTTCGTCAACTGACAGAAACTAACACACGCACATTGGCTTATTAAACATTCGAACGCACTATAGGTTCGTTTTTTTTTTACAATGTTAAAGTAAGTACCTGCATTTCCTTATCATAATTTTATTTTTGTTTCCCCAAAAGAGAAACTGCGTTTAATTTTAGTCTAATGATCGAAATACAATGCTGAAAAGGTAATTATAACTTTTAAATAGAATTAAATGTTTTATTTCCTTTTCGTCAGCGTCATTTTTTATAATTTAAGGATCAGATTAATTATAATAATAAAAATACTTAGATTAATGTTTGGATGTAGTTCAGCTTATTTATCAAAAGGAGAGAAAGGAAGGAGGAGATGTTACACATTGTGTAAAGTGGCCACTTAAAATAGCCAATGACAGGTCATAAGCCCTGTAAATGCCTAGACTTCCATATTCCCTTATTTAAAGTGTTCTCCATCCCTGTTGTAATTTGTTAAAAGGAGATACATTTTAGAACATATTATACGGAGAAAAAATTCTAATGTAAAAAATACTTATATATATTAAAAGATCTTATACTCGTACATTCGAAGCAGGTCATAAATAAATTAATTAATACAGAAAGTTCTAGAGTTAAGAGAAGTACAGATCGATAAATCAAAAATCAAGGATCAATTTGTTATAAAAAATTCACAAAAACTTGATTTTTACAAACAAAACTTATAGGGAAAACACGTATACTGTGATTTTTTAAATGTACCTTAACTGTTTACCATTATAATTATTGTCCGTCTCGTAGTCAGCATGTTTGCCTACCATTATTATACTGTTTTATTTTTTTATCATATAAAATACTTATAATACATTCAATACTTATTTCTGAACATTTTGTAAAGTAACTCTGAATTAAATCATCTTTTTTTATTCTCACGTGTACAAATATTTTTTTAAAAAGTATATTGTTGGTGTCTTCGGCACGGGTAACCTCAGTGAGGTCACATTCTTTTACTATTCATTTTTGTTTATTAATATATTTGTTAAAAAATGAATGAATAAATAAATACTATTAACACACTGTAATTTCCTCTCCAAGCACAAGAGCATGTCTCTTTTTTTAGAGAAGAAAGTCATCGAAATAACAAAATACTAAATTTACATATAACATCATAAAAACTGTAATAACATTTAATCAAAGTACATGAAATACATTGAATAAGTAAATAAAAAACTTAAATCTTCATAAACATCAGTTATTGATTTTGATAATTATTAAGTAGAAACAGCGCCGGATCTAAGGAGCGCCGGCATCCCGTAATAACTGAAAACGACAAACAAACAAAAACGAACAAACCATCGCGCCGTTTCCTCGTAGGGGTAGGCAGAGAGGATAGAACGCCATAAAACTCTATCTTGGCATACAGACCTCGCTTCCTCTACATTCATACATCTTCTCATGAACGCATGCCGATTATTCCTACTTTTTTTATTTTATTTATTTCTTAAGTTAGCTTATATTAAAACTAATATAAACTATTATGTACATTTACATCATCTATATATATTTACATTTCCTTACAGTAACTTATACATTTATTTTTAAATTCTTTCAGACACTTTTCATTCTTCATACATTCAGGCATCTCATCATACATTTTTAAACCCTTATACATCAAACAATTTTGCGACTCAGCTCTTTTCAATAATGGTAGTCTTATTTTATCCTTTTGTCTAGTAGCATATACATCCTTTTGTACTTTTGACATGTCCATCTTCAAATATTTGATGGACTTGATCGTGCCATGTCTTTCTCGGTCTTCCTCGTTTTCTGCATCCATCAACATTTGCATCGTAGATCCTTTTAGCCGTTATTTCGCTGTCCATTCGCTCTACATGTCCAAACCAACGCAGCACCCCTTTCTTGATTCTGTCAATAATGCATGGCTCAGCCTTACACACTTCACGGATCTAACTGAAAACGGAACGGAGTATAAACGTTTGTAAATGAACACGACCATATTGTTCACCCATACCTTGTAAGCAAGTGCCTGATTATGTGTGCTAGCTGAACCTATATACTAGGGTAGGCTGGGCTCTGAGAAGGAACATATTACGTATATAAGAAAGTAATTTATTACAACATTGTCACCAAGTCAACGCGGAAACAATCAAATAATTTTTTTATTGCCATTATTTCGTCATGTTACCCTTAGACAGCGCCAGCGCTTCATTGTCGCCCAAAAATTAGAGTCACCCAATTATAGTCGAAACTTCTATGGAGTTGTCGACCGCTTTAGAGCTGAATTATCGTTGGTGACCAAACATTATCTAACTTCCCTTATCTTCCGGCATTCGAAAGCGTGCCTGTTGAGTGGCATACAAAAGGTAGCGACGGGAACGCTATTTTGTTATTTTCAGTCCAATAGCACGCTTTTCAAAATCACATATCATTTTCAATTTATGTTAAAAATCATAATCCGGAATTCGAGTTATCGCCGCTACTTAATGCGATTTCTCAGGCGAATGTGTGGTAAAACTATGCACGATAGATGCACAAATTTTGAGATCCGTACCTCATGTAAGGCTGAAACAAGCATTATCGACACATTCAATAAAGGAGCTCTGCGCTGGTTTGGACATGTAGAACGAATGGACAGCGAAAGAACGGCTAAGAATATTTACAATGCGAATGTTGATGGATGCAGAAATAGAGGTAGACCGAGAAAGACATGGCATGACAAAATCCAACAAATACTTGAAGATGGACATGTCAAAAGTAGGAATAATCGGCGCGCGTGCATAAGAAGATGTATGAATGTAGAAGAAGCGAGATATGTGTCCAAAGATAGAGTGATGTGGCGTTCTATCCTCTCTGTCTACCCTTACGGGGAAGCGGCGTGATGGTTTGTTGTTAATTTTTTTTAAATTTGAAAATTATTAATTTTAATTTTTAATTTGAAAAAAAAATATTTTTGTGTCTTGTTATCAGGGCTATGATTTTTTAAAGTTTTGTAATTTTGAAATTGTGAGACGTCACAAGTTCTCGTGAGTGAGTTCAGCTGATTGATGAGTTGGCTTCCGTAAACTGAAAACCTATCACAGCTTATTTCATTGGTTGATTCGAAAGATCTAGTGACATCTTTCAAAGTAGTCCGTTTTTATTTTAATCATTAGTGTTATTTTTTCATACATTTCAAACTTTGCTGTACAATTGAATTCACTAATTTTCACCGCCCGTAAGAAAACATTTTTCATACCCAATTTCCCGAATCACTGAAATTCCTCACTACTATTTACATTTCTGTATTTTCTAATGCAATTTGTAGACCTTTATACAAAAACAAATTATCGTTATATGGGAGCAAAGTATGAAATTAGAAAAACAAAGATGAAAGTAGGCTAAATGCTGTCAAAATGTGACCTCCCAGACGAACGTGTGGTAAAACTATGTACGATGTGTGTTCAAATGACAAGATCAGTGCATTATGTAAAGCTGAGATAAGCATTATCGACAAAATCAAGAAAGAAGTTCTGCGCTGGTTTGGACAAGTATATCAAATGGATGTTGAAAGAATGGCCAAAAAAACAATCATGCGAACGTTGATGTACGCAGAAAACAAGAAAGACCGAGAAAGTAATGATATCACTAAATCCAACAAATATAGTAGAACTCCAATTATCCGAACTACGACTATCCGAATCACTAATTATCCTCCGCAAAGGTTTGGATGACTGCAGTATTTTTTACCGAGTGATACGATGAAATTTTTATCCCTGAAGTGAAAAAGCATAAAAAATATCTTGGAAAAAGCAGTAAAGTGGTATAGTGCTTTTGATTATTGATAATGCACCAACTCATCCTGTCCAGTTTGTTATGGGAACCATGAAACGCCATTACAGAAGGCAAATTTTAAGGAAACATTTGGTAGTGGGCAAAAACGAAAAAGGTGAGTTCCCGAACCACAAAAAAAATACATTTAAAAGATCGCGCTTACATGGTGGCGGCAGCTTGGAGCTCGGTTAGGGCAGTCACATTAAGACGTGCTTGTAACAAGTTGAAAGGCATAGAAGCTCAAAAAAGGGAAAGGGAAAAGACAGGAGAATCACTTGAGGAATGCAGTAACATTATTTTGAAAATTCCTTGATCCAACCAAGGAATTTTCGATCATCCAAATGGGGTCTGGTCCTAATAGATTCGAATAGTTGAAGTTTTACAAAAGGTTGCCTCGTACATTGGAAGGTGTATAAATGAAGATGAAGCGAGGGCAGCATGTAAAGACACGGTGATATGGCGTTCGGAAGAACGCGTTCGAACGGCGTGATTGTTTTTTTCATTAAATTAGCTAATTGAATTAGCAATAGCTAATGCTATTAATTTACCGTTTCTAAGGCTAATTATTTCATTCCTGTTAAACGGTAGACGGACACAGAATACCGGGTTTTTTGCGGCCCCAACGCAACGGCACGCGAATTTGCGGCGGCCATAATTCAAACTAAGTTATTGCCAACGGGAGCAGTCGAGTACGGACTTTTTAGGGGAATCAAAAAAAGTGTGAAGTGTGTTAAGTGTCATTCATCGACATATTAATACGTAGATATGCCCTATAGAGTAAAATCTTTTTTTATTATTATTTGCATACAATATGACATTTTAATTATTTTTTAAATATTTTTTTTACAGGACTCACCAAACCAATTAATATGGCTTGTCGGTAAAGATCCTTAACATTAAAACATATGATAACACTACATAGTTGTATAATAATAATTACTACTAACTTAATTACGAGTATAAGGAACGAAAAAAAAAAGTACATATAATTTATGTTTTCAAATAATATTTGGAAAAATGTTTAAAAAAAGCAAAAAAAAGTAAATGATATCGCAATTATAAGATAAAAAATAAATACGAAACGAGTAGTGACACGAAAACGAGAACGAAAACACATAATTACTAAGTTTGTTTATTTTGGTCGGCCTCGTGGTGTTATGGTCAGCGCATTTGCCTGGCATGCAAAAGGACTCGGGTTCGATTCCCGACATGGCTGATTTTAAATATTTTTTTTAAAAGGTATTATTACGCTAGAATATTTCATAGTCCCTGAACTGGTACCTGAAGCGCAAGACTGATCATCTTACCTTCATGTAACAAAAAAAATATCAAGATACGCTGCAATTGGTGTACCATGCAGTGCCCTTTGCACTATTAGCTGCGGAAAGGTAATAATGATAATGATGATTATGTTTTATTATAAATGTTTTTAGTAGGTACTAGAAGTAGAATCTCATAGTGACCGACGGAAGTTTTAGTTTCGGCCAGTAAAATGAGTTTCAGCCGCGGTTTCGGTTTCGACCAAAAATTAGCAGAAACTTCGGCGATCGGGATGTGTCGGACTATGTTCGGCTGTACTCGGGTGAAAAATAAGCTCAATTATATATAATGAATTGTTGTCCATTCAAATATTTCCATTGTCTAACATAAAAGTCTAAGTCTACTATATATTATAGTGTATTTCTACTTTTCTTTATAATAATTTTCTATGTATAAATATGTCCTTAAAAATGCCCATTGGGTGTATATATAAATAAACAAAATTAAACTAGACTACAGTTAGTAATTGTAAGATCTTTCATATTTATAATAGCGTACATTGTAGAGCTGATACGCATAAATCATAATATAATTCCTCTATACGAGTGATGTCACCGTACTCCTCCTAAACGGCTTAACCGATTTACGTGCAGATTTCAGAGAAATATAGATTTTTGCGCTGTGCGTATTCGTAGATCTCAAAATCTTCAATCGAATATGTAAAAAAGAAGTTAGGAGCATAAATGCAAAAAATCCAAAAATGATTTTTTTTGTGTATAAAAAAAAGTTTGTTTTTAAATGTTTACAAACAACATTTGTTTTTTGTGGATCTCAATCAGATTCTTTTCTTAAATTCCTTTTAATTTCTATCCATTTATTTCTTTTTATTGGATTTTTGGTAACACTAAAATAATATTAAATTCAAAACATTAATTTAAATCTTATTCCTATAAAATTACACCCCTCTGTTGATGAGAAGACCGGAGTTTGGCGTTTGCAAAAAGAATGCCATATTTAAAAAAATATTTATTGTTGGTTTTGGAATTCAAACATAAATAAGTACCTCGGTACCTACTTAAATTCAATGTTATTTTAATATCAACCATTTTTAGTTTTGGAATTTAATCACAAACAAGTACCGAGGTACCTACTTATCAATGAAATGTCTTTTTCCAGGGTAATAAATAGCAGGCAAGCCAACAGTCGGACAGGACAACGTTTGTCGGGTCTGCTAGTGTAAACATAAAATCGAACCAAAATGCACTAAAATGAACAAATTTACTAATTAGATTTGTGCTTTTTATTTCATTGCAAATTTTATTTAACATTTATTTTAATTAAATCGCAAGATTTAACAATAAAAACACCCAATTTTGGCAATTTTGAAGCGACTTGTTTAAATAAGTTTTGATTTCGGTTTCAGACGAAACTAGAACAGAAGCCGAAATTCGGTTTCAATTTCGGCTGAAAATTTTGTTTCGGCCGGTCACTAAAATCCCACATATTACTATATATCAATAAAGATTGATGATATTTTATTTCACAAGAATCAACAGATGGAAGTTGTGCAGAAATATGGATTCTATGTCTCTTTTCAGACGTCTGTCGAAAATAAATCTGTTTTGGGTAATAAAAAAATAACTGACGTAAGGATTTTCTTAAGTTATGAAAATCCGCAAGCACCCGTAAACAAATCGGACCCTTTTTTGTTAACATGTCTTAAATTTATCAAAAATGGTTCTCAGGTTCCATGGAAATATTCGTATTTCGAATTCGGAAAGCCACATTGGCATATTTATGTTCGTAACATCACGTACATGAGAAAGGTCAAATATTTATTTTCTATAGTCTTAGTAAAATGTTTTTATTTGACGGAGAGATAAGGCAACCAATAATGTATTTTTTTTACCATCAGATTTATTTATTAATTTGGTTCACAAACAATGAAAAATATTAAATAATACACAGAAATATTGAAACAATAAAATAAAGACACTACTTATTTTTAATCAATTACATGTAAACACTAATAAAATACATATTTTAATAAAACGAACAAAATATTTTTTTAAGATTAAAAATAAAATATTGTATTTTTTTTTTAAATTGTAAAAATTGTAGGAATTGATAATAAATCAAATAAGAATAAAATACGCATTGAAATAAAATTAGCAATGTATTTTTTTTAAAAATCATTCATTAATATATAACTAATAAGAACACTCCATAAAATACTAATAACTATAACAAAATATGCATTGGAACAAACCAGCAATGTAACCCGTCAAAATTAAATGTAAAAAATGAATATATTAATACAAAAACTCATATTGTATACACTTCTTAAACCTAAACAATCCAGTGTCATAAATGGAGATCTCTACGTTTTCAATGATGTTGTATAATCTGCACATTCTTGATATTGGATTGATAAAGGATACATTATTTTTTAATGAATCTATGTAGAATTGAATTGGGTTCCTTTAGGTATGACCATTCGAAACACTAATTTTTATGTTACTCAAACAATTTGAACTTTCCAATTTACGGTTAACAATCTTACATAAATACAACAAATCATAAACCTTTTTTCTAGTTTCAAACGTTTTGAAGTCTCTTTTCGTAACTATTCAGCGTGGAACATTATTGAAACTTCAATGATAAAAGTCAAAGAATTTTTTAAAATTATATTTATTGTAATGTGGATAAAGAAATGCATAGAATACTAGATGTATTCAATTCTTATATTTTATAACTACTTGATTTATTTATAGTATCTTCATTCACACATATAGAAATAATAAAACTAAAATGTCAATAAAATTAGATGTATATAAAAATAACACGTAAGTATACTCGTACGTACATAATATTTTGGAAGTAATATGTTAAAAAAGTAAAAGAATCTTGTAACGAAAAACTCCCTCAGAGACGTGAAAATTAAAGATAGGTAAATGTTATAAAAACATTTGAAATATCCTAGTCCAGTGGTCGGCAAGCCGCGGTTCGCCAGCCGCATGCGGCTCTTCAGCCACTCGAGTGCGGCTCAGCGCAAGTTACACTTTTTGTTCAAATTATTTAGTCTACAGGTTCTATAGAAGAACTTCTAGGACTATTGCTTTTTGAATTATTGAAGATATTATTAATACTGTAATCTAATGCATGGAGAAGCTTCATATTAAACTTTATAAATTTATTTAAATTTCTACATATGGAGCTTAAATTATGACCGAAGAGAGGACTATTTTTTTTTTCTATTTTCGAGTCAAAAATTAATTACGAGATGCTTTTTTACCATTGCATCATTCATCAAGAGGCGAATCATTTTAAATGTTATGGATTTGGTAATCAAGATTGTCAACACAATTTTCGTTTTTTTTACATCGCTAATTCAAAGAGTGTTCACTCAATAACAGAGAGTAAATACGGAGATCTTCACTGCATAATAAGGTTCGTTGGCTTTGAAGAGGAAACAGTTTAACGAAAATAAATTTGGCTCTCAAAAGAAGTCTTAATCGTCGTAATGCTGATTTTTGTCTCTTTTGATTAATGAGTTTTCCGACCACTATCCTAGTGAAATCGTGCCATTTTTTGTAGCTTTTAGAGAGTAAAAAAATCACTTGTAGATAATTTGCGTCCTTGTGGAAAATCTCAAAAAGGTACTTTTTTTTCTTACTTTTGTTCAATGATTCACTCAGGTCCCTTGTTTAGAAGTTCATGTTTATTATACCAGCAAGATTAAATACCTGTATGATTTGAAGATATTATATAAGTTATAATATTTGCCATAATTTATGTTTTTAATCATTTTTGCGTACGTGTAGTTTACATAATTTAAGTATTTTCGCTAAAACGTTGAAACAAATAAGTTTTTACCGAAACATTTAGCTATAAAACAAAAAATATATATATTAAATGTTTATTGAGAATGTAGCATTGTTTTGATACAATTTTTAACTTTAATCTAAAACGTTTCAATTCAAATCAACTGTTTTGAATCAAAACAAAACTCTTATAGATATTGCGAAAAGCTTATTGTTATTTTTTCAGAAACAAATTCTAAGGCTGATTTTTAAATATTTTTATTTTTCGAAAACAAAAATTTTTAGAAAAAATAAACAAGAATCTATATTCTCTGAAGCGGAATACATTGATAAAGATTTCCCAAAAACCGAAACAAAATATTTATACGCTTTTCTCCACACATTTCAACTTTGGATAAGACGTATTTGTTCACAAAGCCATGAAAATCATTTCTTAGTTACACTTGACGAATTTCAGAAATTATTTTATCTCTATTTTCTATGGAAATATCGAATGTCTTTTGAATTGAATTTAGATTTATTTCCATAGAAATACTGCGTATAACTGTACACGTGTACACATCAAAGACTCAAACCGATATTTTTCATATTGATGTTTATCTTCTTATCTCTCAACCTTGTCAGAAACAGCATAAAAGTTTGAAATATTGTAAAAGAATATAAAAAATGTTGACTGCACAAAAGTGTAATTTTTTGCACGATTTAGTTTTTTATGTTTTAAAAAAACTACTTTATTTTGAAAAAATATTTTATGCAGATTATACTAATATATTATACAGTATAATGTACCATAGCGTAAAAGAAAAAAAAACAATTATTTTGTTACACAATGGGGAGAAATATCATATTATTGAGCACAAAATAAATATTTCTAAAATGAACATGTTTTTTAATTTCGTTCTGATTTACATATTTTATATTCCTTACTGTACTTTTTGTTTATATCATTGAATAAAAATATCCCTCCGTTAGTACTATGATGTTGTCCTTTTGTTGTTTTTAGTTTTCGAATTAATATATTACCATTGTTCTATGTATATATCTATTGGTTTAAAGCTCAGATTAATAATTCACTAGAAAAACCCTTTTTGCTCTATTGCATACAAAAACGTTTCAAATTGTTCGTTAAGTTTTTAATTTAACAACAGTGTAACGGACGGTTTCGGTATTCGCTTGCAATTCTCGATTTGAGTACCTAAAGCCCGCTGTATCGCTGTTAACAGTGTAAACTGTAGCTAACTTAGTGATTGATAATCAAATAATGGTTTTTATACGTATGGTCCACTCTATTAGCCAATGGCGTATTACTCTAAGGCTTAAAACGTATGTATACCTTCGATTATTTTAAAATGAAGTTTGATCAGCGTGGAAAGGTAGATCGCGATTCCCGATGATGAGGGAACGACGCGACGGAAGGGGGAGTTTGTATTTAATTACCATAATGGGAAAAATCTATTTTCACTAATTTTGACTGAACTAAAGCAGTAATTCAGCTTACAAGAAAATTCTTAAAAGGAAACTTTTGTAACATTTTTTTGTGTAGCATATAAGTGCGTTGGATCATAAAAAAGCTTTTATTGCAAAAAGCTTTTTAAGGAGCAAAACTTTACAATAAAACATTTACTCATAAAATGCATTATATGTATTCTAAAAGATCACCAAATGGGCTATCATTATTGCCATATACATGATAAGTCCCTTGGTACACCCGCAAGTTGATAGTTGATAGCTCCCAAATGGCTGCGTTATCTGATCTAAGGTCCAGATGTCGGACGAGGTGATCGTGACTCGTGACTGGGGTTCCTTTGTTTTACCATGTGGAAGGCTAGACTACTTAAATACTTTAAAACAAGAATATTTTTATTATATTATATAAATAAAAGACGAGTGATACTTTAATCTACAAATTTGGAATATCCCGTGACCGGTTTCATCGCTTTCGCGACATCTTCGGGACTGGTATCTTTATGAAAGAGTTAAATGTATTTATACAAAACAGAGATAAGGATAGAGAATTAAAAATGATATGAAAATATAATAATCCTTAATTCATATTACACCTAAAGGCCATAAACTTGACAAACTAGAAATTCTCAAAATTAATATATCAAAAAATAAACCTGACGTAGAATTACTTAATAAACAGATAACACACGTGCATTCTTCATTACTTTACTAATTGTAATATATTTTTATCAATGACTTTTTAACCTTTGTGTTTCAGAAATAATTAATTGACAAAAATCACACTCACAAAGAATGGGGCACTAAAAATAAAATACTTAAACTCATTGAAATAGCATTATGTCAACTCATTAGTTAACCCAAAAAAAAATTAAAATAAAATTGATAATGATCCTTAAGATAAAAATAACTTTATTTAATTTACTTTCATATAATTTGGAATTATCTATCCTTACCTTTGTTTTGTATAAATACATTGAACGCTTTAATAAAGATACGAGTCTCGAAGATGTCGCAAAAGCGATGAAACCAGTCACTGGATATTCCAAATTTGTGGATTAAAGTATCAGTCGTCTTTTATTTATATAATAAATTATATGAAAGTAAATTAAATAAAGTAATTTTTATCTTATGGATCATTATCATTTTTTTTCCGGGTTAACTAATGAGTTGATATAATGATATTTTAATGAGTTTAAGTAATTTATTTTTAGTGTCCCCCATCCTCGCGAGGATCCGGTCACTGGATATTCCAAATTTGTGGATTAAAGTGTCACTCGTCTTTTGTTTTTATAATAAATTACAATGAACTTCCTTCAAGAATTTACACTTACAAACTTAAATATTTTTAGTATTTTAAAAATTGTAGCATGGAACTAGGTAACTACTAACTATCGATAAGTTCACATCCAAAAAGGAAGTTCAGTGTTTTTCTATATTTTTTATTTTTACTCAATAGACTACCAAACAAATCAAAAAAAATTAAGCGTCGTTATCGTAGCTCTGATTTTTTTAAGTTTTATGATTTTGAAAATCCCCACCGAAACATTGAAATTATACCGCCCGCGCCCGCGACGCGACGTTACGCGTTCTGATTGGTGAGTGATCAAAACAAAATTCTTACAGTGAAATATAACTGACAAGACTCAAAGAAAACATGTGTAACTGACGTTTATTGAAGGAACCGCTGACCTGTAGGCATTCTACGACATCGTTTGATAAGATCGGATTAGTTTGTAGGAACTATTAACATTTTGTTTTTGTTTGTGATATTAAAAAGTTCAACCCCTTACAATTTGACAAAGTTATTTCAATGTACTGTTAGTCAAAACACGCTAAACATCAAAAAACATGTCGGAAACGGAAGATCTGTTACTAGTTTTACCTAATCATGATCGCCCATGGTTGCGACAAAAACATAACAACACTATAATTGATGGCTATTGCAAACACGTGGTCACAAAAACCTGTGAAGTTGCAAAGTAGTTCATTTTTTTATACGTTTTCGAAAAACTTCGCCGTACAATCAAACGATCTAATTTTTACCATGTTTAAGAAAACACTATTTATATTCAATTTCCCGTGGCTCTAAACTTTCTCATTGCAGTCCTATAGTAACACAGTGTTTTCTTCTGTCAGAATTGTATTCTTTCAAGCTTATGGTCTAGTATCTGAACTTTATCATGAATAATGATTTTTATTCCATGTTAACTAGTTCTTACGAATATATGAACACCCGCAAATTGTTAGCTGGGGCGGGGCGGGGGGGGCGTCCAGTTATATAAATTGTTGAAAAGATTAAATGTTGGTTGATCAGTTTTACCCTTAAGCTTTTTGCGCGAAATGAAACATGGCAAAATTAAAAACAAACAATGAAAACCAATTTGCAATGCAAAAAATCATTAAGAATTAATTGAAAATGGTGAAAAAATTAAATGTAAAAAAAATATTTTTTTCATTCATTTTTTTATTTTTTTACGCCTATAGGTAGAAAAAATATGTTTTGTTTTTTTACTGCTAGTTTTTAGGGTAAACAATCTTACGGCTATAATGATAATACAAAATTAACAATCTTATAAAAATAATTTTCATTGTTTGAATGCTTTAAAAATCACTTACCTTTTCTTATACGTATCGCGTATACGTAGGTTTTCCGTAATAACGTTTTATTTTTTGTACACATTTAATTTATTTTTCATACACATTTAATTTCCGTACGTGCAGCATTTATCTTTATATCTACATATTTATATAGTCTTATTATTTATATAATGTCGTGCGACATTTTCTATTTTTGATTGTTTTTAAATAAGTACCTACATATTTTGAATTATGTTATACAACTTTTTAATATTCATTGTATGCATGTCATGTAAAAATAAATAGGTAATAAATAAAGAAATAATTAATAAAATGATCAAGTATTAACAACATAAACTTGTTGCGTTATTTACTCAAGTAAAGTATGGCACGCTTTTGATTTAATACTTTTATTTTCTTCTACAGTTTAAAAAATGTTTGATATTTTACACATCGATACTAATAAAATTATAAATACCCTTAAAAAGTTTCTAGGTAGGCCAGCTTTTCCCAGTTAAAAACGCAAGATAACCGTAAACCATTCGGTAACTCTATAAAAATCCCATGATTAATCTACCGTTCATGGTTAATCTAAATACATAATTGTATTAGGAAGGCTTCAAGTGAAACTTGTAACTGTGTATTGTGCTCTGAATGATCGATTTGTCAATCTGATGACGTCACTTCATAATCTAGATTTATCTCATTGTTGTTTTGACCATTGTGTTCTTTAAAGAGCCGATTCCATTTCGAGCATCGATTCCAGGTAGAACCATTGAATCGATTCTAATATTAAAAGGCCGCAATAGATAACAGTAATAAATGTCAGAAATAACGCATTATATTTTTGTGATTACTAAACGCGTCCTTACAACATATTCTATTTGGGCATTTTTGAGAACGCATGCAATATGACATATTCAATAAAAAAAATGTTGACGCTATACTGCCGTCATAATCAAAAAGGCACTTACGTACTTGCAAAAGCTATATTTTGAGATATTATACTTTTTTGTATTCAACAACTAAATGTACATTAAAAAAAAATTATAAATAATAATAACTAAAAACACAGTATGTCAATTGATTTTAAAGCATAAAACATGTGTGTCTTATCTACTTTACTCTTATTTTGTTGCGAATAAACGACGTATTCCGGCGCAGTGCTGAAATAAATTAATTATTACATACACAAAATAACATAATATGACATGGTCAATCATTTATTTATTTTATAAAATAAATAAAACAACTTTGTTTTTAACCACTATTTTTTTTCCGCCGACCGGTTTCAAAGCAAACAAGCTTCTTCGTCAAGGTTTACGTAACTAATGAATAAATTCCTATTTTTATCATGTTCACTAAATACTACACGTGGACCCAATAAATCAAGTCTTTTTTTCACTCACAAGGGTGGTAGTTTGATATCAATATTTTCGAAGCTAGACAGAAGAGGACTAAAAAAATTTTTGTTTATTTGGTTATTAATGATTTTTTTCTTATTATGAATCTCTTTTTTAATTTCTAAGATTTCTAAGTTGTCTAATTTTAATATTTTATTTTCAACACGAAGTACTTTTAATCCAGTGTCTTTATTGAAGTTATGATTATTTTGATATTAAATTACCACCCTTGTAAGGGAAAAGAATACTTGATTTATTGGGTCCACGTGTAGTATTTAGTGAACATGATAAAAATATAATAGGAATTAATTAATTAGGTACGTATATCTTAACGAAAAAGCTTGTTTGCTTTGAAACCGGTCGGTGGAAAAAAAACAATTTAAAAAAATTAGTCGATAAAAACAAAGTTGTTTTATTTATTTAATTATAATGAATAACCACAAAGTTAGTGCTTCAAATATAAACTTTATATTTATTTATTTATTTGACGAATTGTAGTCTGCGTTTCTTTACGGGCTGTTTAACCGATTACATAATGCAGACTGTAAATATAAGTCAGAATTTAATTAATAGAAGACAGATAGCTGCTCAACTGCTGATTTGTACAGAAAAATAGATCCATACTATCCGCAGAAGCCGAATTATTTTCTTGTCTGGAAATACTAGATAAATCCGTGTCCAGTCAGGACACGATCGTGTGTTGTGGAAACAACACACAAGCCAACTTTTGGGATTTCAACTTAATGATGCCATCTTGTTTTTTTAATCTAAACGCACGTTCTGAGCGAAATAACAAACATCCGATTATTAGTTAATGTAATTCATTTAATTGTGAAAGGGATGCTTGTTCGAGATATTAAGGATTTTTCCCATCTTCAAATTTTATATGATATTTATTTTTAATAAGTTTATCATGAGGAATATTCCTCTGAAGTATCACGGTCTGCCCCTAAATCACTGTGTATACACAATCATTCAAGTTATATGATGTAGTACTTAAATATATTTAGATAATATCAAACTGACATATACACAGACAATACAACAAATGAATATATAATTTAAAATAAAAGTACAAGGGAGTAATTAAATAATACAATGGCTTAGAAATTTTTAGATATATAATTTAAAATTTAGTTTTTAATACTTAAATAGTTTTACGATTCAAATATAAATGTTTAAAGTACATAATGAGGAACTTCAACCCTACGGGAAATTGGATACAAAAAATGTTTTCTTGCGCGCGGTAAAAATTAGAGCATTAAATTGTATGAAACTGTACAAAAATAATAATCAAAAATATTTTAATAAAAACCCACTACTTTGAACGACGACACTTTTTCATATAAACCAACCAATAATATGAGAGCTGTGAAGGATATCCAGTTTGCTTACCCTAAACGAACCAATAGGAAGAACTGACAGAGAAGAACCTCTGACGTCACAGGCGGAGTTATTTCAGAAATACAAAGCTTTAAAAAATCATAGCGCTGATAATACGAAATATAAAAATATGAAAAAAAATAAAAATAAAAAAAAACACTGAACTTTGTCTTTAAAATTATAATTTTATACTATTTCTTTTCAGAAAATTAGGATCATCTGTAAAACAAAGTGAAAAAATGTATTTAATGCTGTAGCGGAGAACGAAGTACTTAAATAAACATTATAAGGTTGCCAACACTGGAAAGCCTTTACAGTTGGCAAACCTGATACGAACCTAACTTCACTCTATACGACACTTCTATGTGACACTTGAAATGACATCTACATTTCTTCTATTGTTGTAATTTTAATATTAAGATCTATTATGTTCCGTGTACCTATTTTAAAAATGTTTAAGGTTTATCTGTTTTTTCTGTCTTGTCTGCAATATTGTTTTGCTCCCATTTAATGTTTGTAAATACTGTTTGTTTCTGGCTAGTATTACCGAGAATGGTAAAAGCCATAATAAATGGAAAAAAAAAAACATTTCTCCTCGATCTTTCTTCTCCTCTGCTACAGGGTCGTTGGCCAGCTTTAACTGTATTGTGAATTTCTTTTGATAAAATTATATGGTATATATATAGTAATAAATATTTCAAATCTAATCCATGTTGATATTTATAAATGCGCACTCGCAAATCGATATCCTATAATGCTATAAATTATATTGTTATTCTAAAAGAGGAATATTTTCGAAATCGTTTCTAGATTTTAATCACGATAAATTCAGCAAGTGAAAATGTTTTATTTCGTGAGAATATTTTTTGAGTTAACAATCGATTACTTTTACCGAGCAGGGTAAGTTACTATCGGACCCCGATTGAATTGTACTTGAGTTTGATTGATTAACCCTTCAGGAAAAGGAAGTATGTTACCTGCAATAAATAATTACCGGAAAAGATGAACACCTTGAAAGACCCTTGAAACCAGTTTTGGCAAGTGTAATTTAATTCTTGCGCGCGTGCCCGCAAATATGGTCACGGTGTAAATAAATAGGTAGGAACGAAGTATTTCTCAAATAGAAATACAATTTATATTGGGTAACCTATTTATTTATGCTCTATTAGTTTATAACATCTTATGAACTAATACAAACTTTTATTTATATTATTATTTTTTATCAAAATTTCTCAAGAACATTCAATTCCTCATATTTCTTTAATTTCTTGAGGTAACTAATTGTACAGCTTCAATCCCTTGTACAGTGAGTTTTGAGATACTGCTTTTTTCCTCATGATAATCTTATCTTTTATTTTTTTTATTTTTTCGTAGAAATTTTTCAGTGTACAATACAAAATTTAAAGATGTAGATTACACAAACATCACTCTGTTAGATTTAAAATTTACACTAAAAATGCATTATGTAACTTATAATAAAAATAATAAATATGTACTTCTCCCTTCCCCTCCTTATCCTCTCTTCAAGCATCCTTATCGTAACCTCGCCCAATTTACTATAACTTACTGTTCTTCAAAAAAATTAAAAATTCTTTGATTATTGAAAAATATTTACGAGTACGTGAAAATAACATTTTTATATGCATAAACTATATATATTTATTTCATATGTAATATATTTTCTTTACTAACTTTGTATACTTTGTGGAAATCTGTTATTAATTCTGAGTTTATACACTATACCTGTTTGTTTACTATAAATATGTATGTAGATCTGTTGATTTCCCAAATAAAATAAAATTTTCTCTTTATGTAAAACATTGTTGGTTAACTTTATTCATTCCCTTAATATTATTTTTAATTTATTATATTTTATTTGCTACTTTACTGTGAGGTGTGAGCGAGTTAATTTCTTTGTGCATTCTTTTTACATTAGAAGCCACAATACTGAAATTTTATAGAGGGAAAAAAATTAAACTAGTTGAATATCAGAAATTAAAGTCCTTTGTTTTTTAACGCTTTTGTAAAATTTAAGGAAAAATATGTTACGATTACTTATAAGTATTTGTTTACCTTTAAATGACTCGTTGATTCAGTCCAATCTTTTTTATTTGTGGAACAATACATACATTAGTACTGTTTATAATGTATTATGACCAACAAACCACAGAACGGAGAAATGACTAGTTCTGAGAAAACCCTTCGGTAAATTAATTTAACCATAGCGTATAATTTTTTCGAAGTATTTCATTTATAGGTGCATGCAAAACAATTCCTTGTGGCGACTTCAGATAAATTGTTAAATTATACTTACAAAATGCGAATGCTCAGTTATGAATAATAAATTATTGGGTATTTTCAGTTGCAATTTTTGACAGGTGCTTTGCAGGAAAAAGGTTCAGTGTCCCAATCGACCTATTTGAAAAAAACTTGATCATCTTCTTTTAACTCTTTCGATTAAATATCATATAATTATTAAATTTGTGTACAATATTCTTATTCTTTGTGGTGGGGGTCAGTGCTATGCAAGCTCCTGACGTCTTTCGTACAATAACTAAGCAGTTATAATTCGTTACTGCCCAAACAGAATGATATAATAAATTGGTAAAAAGCCATCTTACTGGTTAAAATCCTTCAATATATCAGATATACCAATATACGTATACATATATGGATAAGTTTTTAAATGATTCATTTAACAATGTAAAATATTTACAATTAAGGGGACCAAATCACAGTGTTTACCTCAAATAACTTTTAACGCCACAAAGGATGTTCAATGAATTACAAAATTAATTGAAAAATAAACTTACCAGTTGAAGTAGGTCTTTTAAAGACAGCATTTCGATTTGAAATTAAATTATGGTGTCATTTGGTTGCCTTACCTGAAACAAAAAAAAAACATCAGATTAAATCAAGTTTCAAATCATGTTTAAAATTAATTTTTAAAAAATCTGTTTTTTAATCCAGCGTGCCATAATAAACAATGGCATAAAATGTAATATTCAAACTATACGGCCATTGACAAGACGGGAGTCGTGGCGCAGTGGTTAGATGGCCGACTGTGAAACTGGCTAACTGCAAGAAAAAAATCCATGAAAGATTTTTTCTCAATTGGTCTGGGTTTTGTGGTGAATTTTTCATTACCTCCTTCCATATCCCCTCTTTCTCACCTGCTGGCAAGCCTCTAAAATAGAGGCTTAGCGGGTTATTCCTTCATAGTTTGTTTATATTGTTTAAATAACATAATTACATTGAATATCTACAGGGTGTTCTTTAAACCCTGTCACATCCGAATTCACAATGATAAGTATGGGCAAGAAGACATATGAGCATATTTAAAACAATATTTAGAACGTAGAAATTAATAAAAAAAATATATTTATAAAAACAAATGGCTGCTTACTTTACATTTTCCTTTTTTTTTTTTTTTTGCACCACAACAGGCCAGGAGGCCTAATTACAGTGGTGAATTACATCACAGAGCACCCAGGCTTGAGAAAAATCACATTTTAATTTTTGTGTTCTCACCGGGAATCGAACCCGGAACCTCCCGTGCGTGAGTCAAGCGTCTTGACCACTACACCACGGAGGCCGCCGGGGAGAAGCGAGGGGGGCGTCGCCATGTGGTTGACGGTGTATCAGACTCCCCTTCCCCTCTCCTCGCTTCTCTCGTGCAGAAGTAAGCAACCATTTGTTTTTTTAAAATATTTTTGTTAATTTTATTCGTTTTTAAAATTTATTTAAATGTGCCAATATGTCTTCTTGGTCATACTGATCATCGTGGTTTCTGATGTGACAGGGTTTAAAGAACACCCTGTGTATTGAAAAAAAATATAGCTGCAGAAAAGGACAACATTTTTGAGGAGGGACATCAGCTGGTTTAGATAGCCACTTTACACACTATGTAACATTCACCAGTCTCTCTATGTTTGAACATTTATATTTTCTCAATTTTTCTGATGACTTTTGTGAGGTAAAGGTGCCGAAGCTTTCATTGATGTAAGTGAGATTCGTCTGGCTGAATTCTCTTCTCAAAAATATTTTCCCTATATGTTGCAATAAAATTTCAATCTTGATAAGTGAGTGAAATTCAGTGTTTTTACATACATTTAGATATACTCCAAATATTGTTGACCTATAAATTGTTTAAGAAAAAAATGTTAGATAGAAAACTGTTTTATTTAATATAAAAAGGGATAGTTTTTGGTCACCCCGGTATAAAATTAGTGCAGGTTGGTAGATAGATATCTACAATCTACAATTAATAAAGTATTTTTATGTAGTTTATTTTTAATAAAACCCCCAATTAAAAATTACTTAATTTCTTCGTACGAAAAAATAAAAGTAATATCAAAATCTTGATTCCTTGAGTCCTTTATAAACTGGTTGTGTGCACTTGTCCACGGTCACCTGACCGTGCAAAATATTGTATCTAATTTAAATTCATACGTTAATATTAGCAGCACGCGCCTCCTTGCACGCCAATTTATATTCGAGTTACTGTGCAAATCCGAATCTATAACATTAAATTATTCTGAAACGTAAAATGAAAAATGCTTCGAAATTAGGGACGGTGCATCATGATAATAGATTTATTTAACAATTTATGATTTTATTAATGTATTATTATTATTATTATTGTTTATTCATTTGATGGACTTATGCAGTCCATTCTAATGATGGTAAATACAATTTTTTATATTTAATACAGGCACTAATAAAATAAAATACAATTAATAAAAAAAGCTAGGACAAAAAAAATAAACATTACTACCTCAAGACAAGATCTGGTTTATCTTGTGAAGTTTAAATCTATAAAGACTTGCACCAAAAAAGCCCAGATCTTGTCTCGAGTTTACAGTACGACACAATCGGGACATTGGTGCATGCAAGCCATAGTTTGTGCTGTGTTGATCGAAGAACAGCACATTATTATTTCTCAACCGGCGGATCGGAACATTGAATGCCATATGTTCCATTAACGATGGTACATCAATTAAGCCATTCAGCAAATTAAACATAAATATGGAGTCAATGTTATTTTTACGTTTTCGTAGACTTGAGTTTTTTAACATTGACTCCATTTCTCCATTGGAAGCCAATCATCCATGCTACTTTTCTTAGCAAACGATGTTGCACCGATTCAATATGATTTATCCGGCCTACATAGAAGGTAGACCAGATCACGGATGCTATAATAATATGTAACTATATTGACCTAAAAATAACAAGGTATAGTTTTTTATCATTACAAAAGTTTACAAAACCGATCGCAGCGATACTAGAGGCCTTACAGAGTACTGCAGATTGAACAAACACATTTCTAGAATAAACCTTCACGAAACTTCTAGATGTGGGTTCTGCAGTGCAGATGAGGAAACACCTACACATTATGTGTGAATGTGATGCTTTACATAATAAAAGAAGGCTCATCTTCAAGATATAAAAGAACTCGCCCCCTACTTCATAGCCCGATACTTTACGGATCTGGGCTTGGAGAAGGAGATTTAGCAAAATATAAATTCTTGCCTCCCACACAGTAGCCAGGCTCTTTATAGACCTGGGCTTGGAGGGCGAGAAATATTCACGAGGACCCATCACAATAGATCTTCACAGGTCGCAGTGATGTCAGAAGCTTGCATAGCACTAACCCCCATCACTTAGAATAAAAATAAGAATAATACCGCAGCAATGTTTGTATTTTCTATTTTTTATCAGTTTAATAATGTTTTTTAAATAAATATTTTCGTTCTTATGATTTAACCAAATGATTCAATTTTGGAGGCCATTTTCAACGAGTTGTAAATAACTTACTAGTAGAAAATGGGAATCAAGTTTTGGTAGTGGGGGTTAAACCTAAAACCTTAAATGCGTGAGACCATAGCTGTTTCAATTTCAATTGTTATTATTTATAATTCTGGTTGTTTTTTTATCATTCAACGAAAAAATACATGTGACAAAAAAAAAATTGAATAAAAATACGTTGCTAGAAAAACGCGACATGTAGTAGTTGTGACTTCAAGATTTGTGATAATGTTCTAAACCAATTTGAATGGTCAGGAGCAAATTAACATGAATCGTGACGTATTAAGGGCGTGCCCAATGGAATGACCGTTTTTGCGGGAATTTAAAATTACAAATTTAAAAATATTTTTATGCTACTAATAATTAGCAATTTTTTTTTTTACTCGACAGTATTTCAGACTTTTATTACTTTTAAAATGTAAAAAGTGTGATTTTTCGCTATTATACAGTCAAAGCGTGATTTATGCAGTTAGTAATTTTCAGGAAGCTTTAGTAATCTAGTGGATACAATAAATGTTATTTATCAAAGGTAACTTTGTGGGTATCAAAGTAATAAGTTTGAAATTCACAAAAATTTAAGCGTTAATGTTTATTTTATAGTTCAGTCATTAATGCCTCAAATTTTATAGGAAACTGATATGATCATCATTAAAAGTAATTTCACAGGACTAGACACTTAGCGTTAACGACTTCTTAGGGTTTTTTACTACGACATAAACCGCTTTTTTTTCATTTGTCTCTATTCATTGCATTTTTAACGGTTTATAATCCGCTTTGAAAAAATAATTGCACAAGCGCAGGCGTTAAGAATATTACTAGCCGCAGGTGCAATTATTTTTCATAATTATAATGAGTTTTTTTGCATTACGATATAAATACATACTTGCTAAAGTCTCAGTTCAAGTAAATTTATCGAATGGCAAAAGAATCGATAATAAATTTCAATGTGTAAGTATACTAAGCTCGCCTCATTGTCTAGTCGTTAGCGCAAGAGTGTTGCCTCGAATCCCGACATGGTTAAAAACGAATTATTTATTTGGAGAGTAGTTTTTTTAAACAACATTATTTCAGCGTCCCTGGCCAGTCACCTGAAGCGTAAGACTTATCATCGGACACTTAAAAATAATCATAAAAAATGGGAGGCGAAATAGTAATGAATTTTCATATTTCATTGTTAATTATTACAAATCAGTGCATTTCGTGTCCGGGTGGATGAAAAGTAGTTATTTGTTTAAAATAGAACCAGAATCCTAGACGATTTTTTTAGAATTGATGGGAATTCTAAAGTAACAATTCTAAAAATAATAATCGAAGGAAGGTAATTTATTTGTCAGTTTCGGCCAATAAAACGGGTTTCGGACATGGTTTTAAATTCGGACGAAAATTAGCCAAAACTTTGGTTTACCAAAACCTGCGGTCGGGATATGTCGGATTACGTTGGGACCAGACTGATTTTGTGTTTTTTTTACGATAGTTAGTAGTTATAATATAAGATCTTGCAAATCTGGCGTCCATGCAATAGCTGACCGAAATTTGGTCAACCCTATTGTAATGGACATTAGAACAGATACAATGGCTGGATACGGGGACACTGGGGAATCCTTAACTTCAAAAAGGCTGACGAAAAGGCTTGAAAGGCTACGCTCAAGAAGACAGCCCCCGATTTTCCGCTCAGCTTTGCAAGAGGGAAAATAAGAAGCTGAACCTTTCAACTCTGGAACGATCGTTATTTGAGTGAACCTACCGGAAGTATAACTAAAATGTTTTTCCCTGTCATTTTCCGTGCTTATGATTGCAGAATACTGACTTTGAGCTCACCCAGATGCTTACGAGTCATGATGGGTTCATGAACTACCTGCGTTGCCTCAAGCTCTCTGAGATTGACAGCTGCTCATGCGACGATGAAATTCCTCAAGATGTCCCTCACCTATTGATGCATTTCCCCTTTTTCAGCGTTCAATAACAACAGCTGGAGGCGCGATGCAGAAGCCTGGATGAAGATCTATGCGACATCCCATCTGTGATAGGTAATAAAGAAGTCACACGAGAGTTAGTATCATACATGATCAATATAGCGCAGGCAATTGGTAAAATAAACCAAAGCGAGGAACAAAATGCCGAACACTCCTCTAGTGGAACGGAAGGCCCAAGTAAGTCAAGTAACGGTATTAAGGATGTTATCAATGTACTTTATTACACATAATAATGTTTAAAAGTTGTCGGCAAAAAAAAAGTTTTCTCGAAGAAAAACCTTTGCTTACTTCATGCCTTAAACAACGTAACATTAAAGAGTTATTACCTAACTATGTATTCCCGATTATTAGAAATAATCCGATTCTTATAAGTATGAAGAAAAAAGGAGCATTCTTTCAATGTTAGATTTGATTCCCGCAATGTTTGAGACACAAAAACTGTCTCCTCAAAAGTAAGGCATTTAGACTTATGTCATTGTTCACCCACCCATAGATATACATTATTATGTATTACATGCATTCTTTATCTATCATTTTATGTTGCATGTTAACACGATAAAAATAATATAAACTGTCAGATAAAATAAATCATGAATCGTATCCTTAAATTTGAAACCGATTAACCCTTTGCCCCTGACGGTATAAATTTGTACATTGTAAATTAACTCATGTGTCTCTTATGTGAGAATGCATTTGATGTAACTTATCACTGTCAGTACATATTTGGTCATTTTTTAGTAGTTTCGGCCATTTTAAAGTATACCTGAGGATCAGTTTTGCGTAGTGCTGTCACCTGTTTGGTTGTGTAAAATTTCTACTCCTTTATTCTTAGAGGTGGGGGTCAGTGCTATTCAAGC
The DNA here is from genome assembly GCF_059751315.1 of Micrasema longulum. Taxonomy (NCBI): domain Eukaryota; kingdom Metazoa; phylum Arthropoda; class Insecta; order Trichoptera; family Brachycentridae; genus Micrasema; species Micrasema longulum. Next base: position 173,750 of record NW_028277956.1, read on the forward strand.
TCTTGACGTCACTGCGACCTGTGAATATCTATTGTGCCGGGAACTTCTCCTTTACATTTGTGATTACTTTGTTATGAAAGTAATCGACAATATCATGCCTACTAAATAATATATATTTAAGAAAACTAACCAATACGAAAACCCTTGCGCGAACTTCAGATATAGGGAGATGACTCATACAAAGTTGCTTAAAGAATTCAATCAAATGATGAATGGAAAATACTAAAAAATAAAATATGAAACATCAGACCTTATAGACCTTTTAAATTTATTCAAAATTGTAAATTCAATATGGGATTGCCCTGAACTATTATCTCTCATCAACTTCAGGGTGCCTGAAAGAATGACTAGACAAGTGCCACCGTTTTATAGCAACAATTCACGGACAGTGTATACTTGTAATACTGTATTTAATAGATTTCATGAACTCGGGAATAGTTATTCCCAGAGATCTGATATATTTAGTGAAGGGCATTGTTCCTATAGAACAAACCTTTTGAACTTTTTCAAAGATGGTTAATGGTAATTATATTTATTTATTCATGGATTTCATAATATATAAATATATACAGTTTTTTGTTCACTTTGCCTAGCTGTGCGAAACAGTACTTATGATTTTCTTGTCGTTTTACTGTAGAATGTTTTATTATTTAAACTTTCTACTGAATATGCTGTATAATTTTTAGGTTATTTTTTTTAATATAAATCTTTTATAATTTTTGGTTTAATTTTTTTTTATAATCTTGGGTATAAGGAAAATCATATTTTTTTTAAAAATATATATTAAGCCAACTATGTTAATATTATAAATGTTTGTAAACGGCAGATTTGCCGTTTATGTTAATAAAATAAAATAAAATAAATAAATAATGCGTCTGAATTGAATAACTTGTAATATGGTAAATTAAGTTATTTTTGTACATATTGATTATAATATAAGTTGTAACTAGTTGTTTAAGTTTTTTCTACAACTATCTAATACATAAATTACATTACAAACCTCAATAGAATAATTATGATAAAGCGTATTGTCCAGATATTTATTGAAATATATGTTTATGTTATAGTTTTAATTTTTAATTTCAATTTTTGTTATTATAAAATAATGTACATGCTTCTTCTTTCCATTATGTTGTATCCCAACTCCCAACACAGGGCTCTTCGCCTCATAGAGGTAGGAATAAGTTATTATTATTTTTAGGAAATATATACATATGTATTTGTTTGAATAAATAAACATTAAAAAATAAAATAAAAATGCAGTTGTTTAATTTTTTGGATTTTTTGTCGTTTGATTAAACTAATGCTAGTTTTTCATTTATTTTTGTTAATACATCGTATTAGAAAAATAACAACTTTTTAAATTGCAATTCTCTAACGGTACGAATTTGAACTACTGTTTTTTTTTATTAAGAGTTTTGAAAGAATCAAGCATAATTATGTAAATGTTTTCAAGCTATAAATAGGATAATTAAAAAAAAAAACGTTAAAAAACTGTACTAAATCTATGTTCAGTGAACAAAGGGTTAACGTAATTTGCCATTGCATTTCCATCCAAGGTCTTTTAATCATAAATCACAATAAATTAGTGTAGTATTTTATACACAGTGATATTAGATTTTGATAGTGTCTGCTTGAAATTGCATTTAGACATATGAACTGTCCATGCATAATGCATGAATCGAATTTGTTGTTTATAATTAATACGGAAATTATTGACGAACTGCATAACACTTTTTTCGATTGAATTAATGAACGGACATTGTTCATTTATATGTTGTGTTTACATATAATTTATGAATCAATAAAAGCACAGTTTTCCTAGGTCTAACGATAGATTCAACCCTTCAGTGGGCCCCTCATATAAAAGCTTTAGCGGCAAGGCCTAGTGCAGCAGCATACGCCGTCAGGAAGATCAGACTAATAACGGATGTAGCTACAGCGAGAAAAGTCTATTTTAACTACTTTCACCCTATTGTGTCTTATGATATTTTAGTGTGGGGTCGGGCTGCCGATATTTCCGCAGTTTTTGCTTTGCAAAAGAGGGCAGTGAGAGGTATGTACAAATTACATTATTTATTTTTATTTGAGAAAAAAACAACAGTTTTTAAATACTTTGTATACAGAGAATAAAAATATATATGAACGAAAATTGCAAATAAAATAAAAATACGTATATTTATATACAGTTATAATAATAAAGTAAATAGAAACAAGATAAATTTAAATTTAAAGAATAAGAAAAGAAAAAAGTTATATAAAAATAATGTAAAAGGTACAAAATATAATAATGAACATACGAGTACATACATAATTAATCGTGATTCTTTAAGAAAGCTTTTTAAAGAAATAAACTTTATGACGGTATAAAGTCAGTATGTTTTTGAGAATATTATGAATGTGTGTAAAAACATATCTCTCTTACCCAAAAAAAAAAGTAAAGACAAATTAGTAATCCCGAAATAAGGTAAGCACGGCACGTGGTGTAATGGTCAGCGCCTTTGTCTACCATGCAAGAGGTCTCTGATTCGATTCCCGACATGGTTGATATGAAATATTTATTTGAAAGGGTGTTTTCAGTTTTCAAACCAAAATATTTCGTAGTCTCAAGACTGGAACTAGTAGCGTAAGACTGATCATCTTACCTTTATGTAACAAAAATTATCAAGATACGCTGCAATTGGTGTACCAATGCAGTGCTATATGCACCATTGGAAGCGGGAAGGGAACAATGATGATGATAATAATGATAAAGGTAACTAAATCATTTGTGGGGCACTGCGTACGCTTCTACAATAGGAAACCCGACAATTTCCTAAATATGACGGGCAATAAATCCAAAATTTGTATAAAAGGCGTACTTCTAAAAAAGACCTATCACGGACTAAATTAGTATATGGAAGACATCAGTATATGGGACTGACTAATATTTAAATACGTACAAAAAAATAATCAAAAATCATGTCCAACTGAACTAGAATACTAAGTTCGTCATTATGTGCCTATAACTACCCAGATGGCAATTTAAACTTGCCTCAAGCTTGCATCAAGTTTGAAGTATCAAGAGTTCAAGCTTGACCCAAGTTTGAGATTGCAACTCTATAAACTTGAGGCAAGTTTAAAGCAAACTTCCTAGTTACCATCCAACAAACTTGCATGATGTTTGTAAAAAACAAACATCATGCAAGTTTGGATTTATTTAGCAAAAAAAAAACAAAAACAAAAAATGCCAAAAAAAAACAAGAAAAAAAACCAGGAAAAAACGAAACAAAAAAAAAACACGAAGCTCCTAAAAAATATTAATATTAAATAAAATATCTTGTTATTATTATTACTCAGTATATTTATTTGGAATAAATAAATAAAAATACTGGCTATTTTTGCCAAGATAGTCAGATGATGTGATGTCAAATGATACATGTCAATTGACTGGAGATCAGAGTCCGGTGCATTCTTTTGTCTCTCAACTTTGAAACATATAAATAAAACTGTTTTATGACTAACTTTTCGACTAGCGGGATTTCTCATAGTAAAAAGTATCCGATATTCTAATCATAATTTGTTGCAACAAAGGGAAAACATTTTGGGAAGGAAATATGGAAGTCTAGATATTTACTGGGTTTATGTACTGTCATTGGCTGGTTGAAGTGGCCACTTTACAATTTGTGTAACATTAAGCGTTCTGCCTATATTTGAACATTTTCATTTCCTCAACTCTTCCATCTGTTAACTTTTGTGAAGTATAAGAGCCTCTAGGGTTAAAGTATTGGTTTATTATATCGATACATTATCAACAGCCTTTTTGTTCTGTAAATAAAACATAATTCAATCAATTCAATTCAATAATAGTATAATGTTTGTGATATTTAATAATTAATCAGTTTAAACTATTGTACGCATTATGCAGTGGATGAGATATTAACACCATACTTACTTTTAAAGAGCTCTTGACAAGACGGTTTTGTCAAGTAACAGTGCTACAAAAACTCATTTTTAATATTTTTTCCTAGGTGGCATTTCAATAGTTTATCCTTTAAACTGATTATTAACACTTCGATAATATTAAAATTTTTAAAATCGCCGGAAAAACGTCTAATGATAAATGCGTAATTAAAATACGAGCCGCGCATTAAAAATGACATGAAACCCACGGGCAAAAATATCATTTTTGTATGACTTTGATAGTATTGCCAATCTGAATGTTGTTTGGAATTAACTACTTTTTTGGATATTTGTTATGCACTAATTTAATTCAGCGGCCTTTGTGGTGTAGTGGTTAAGACATTTGGCTCACACATGGCAGGTTCTGGGTTCGATTCCTGGTGAGAACACAAAAAAATAATGTGATTTTTCTTAAGGCTGGGTGTACCGTGCTGTAATTCACCACTGTAATTGGACCTCACGGCCTGTTGAGGTGATAAAAAAATCAGCCTTGTAGAAAAGTCCTGGGAATTAATATAACAGTTTAAATAAAAATAAATTATAAAAGGAATTCTCTCCATATTTTTATGTATATGGCAATGTGTTGATCACCACTATATGACTTTCGGATACTGAAATACCATTCTTGACATAACAAGATTCTAGCAAGTTTTGTCAAAACTTGTCTCTTCAAATTTGACATAACAATATTCCAGCAACTTTTGATAAAAACTTGTCGCGTAAAATTTTCCTTTTCAACTTTCCATCAATCTTAAATAAAGTTTGTACCAAGTTTCACTGCTATCTGGGTAAGATATTATATATGTATATAATATGATTATCTCTTAATTCTACAACAAGTCAAATATTAATTATCATCTTCTATCTGTCGGATATGGAATATTTATTTAAAAGGGTGTATTCACACCAGAACATTTCCTAGTCCCTGTACTGGTACCTAAAACGTAAGACTGATCATCTTATCTTCATGTTTGGTGATTACACGATTAGTGTATCAATGCAATGCACTATGCACCATTAGGTGCGGAAAGGGAATGATGTTGATGACCTGGCCTTACATAACGAAGGTGTGTTGATTTGTTAGTTAAATCGATGCTCAAACACTGAAAAAATGGTGAATATTACACAGAACATAAAGTTATTCATCTTTAAGCCCTGTAAAAACTCAATGCCTCAACTTCTATATTCCCTTTTTAAAACATTAGGTCTCCATCGCATTCGTTTTTTTATTAAATGAACGGTTTCGTTTTTACTGTACAAGAAACTCCCCGAACAAAAGTTGGTACTATATAAGTTGCCCCTTCAAAGCTGTCACAACTTTTGTCCCATAATCCACCCCAATCGGGAAAAAATGGAGCAAAGTTCACAAAAATCGATAAATTCAATTTAAGTAGTTTTATCGCTCCACTATCGAACAAAAACATACGAAAAAAGTCAATAATTTACACCCAATATAAACCATTATAAAAAATCTAAACCGGACTCATTGTGAAGATAAAATAATGCAGCCCCCTTATAAAACAACCCTCACTCGACACTCCAATAGAAGCGCATTAAAAAAACGATTAAATGTATCAATATTCTCCAATAGGCATTGAGCCCTCTGACGAAATGTCGATCAAAAAATAAATGTTCTACATTTTATACCAACTGACTTATATAAGCTTCGTCACTAAAGCATCTGTTAAAGCGTCAAATTGAATTGTGGGTAAGAATTTTTGATCGAAACTTTTGTTTAGTAGTTTGTACCTATCGCTAGATCCCTAGTATAAAAAAAATCATCGACGTATCGGCGGTTTAACGTTTTCGACTAACGAAAATACTATACTTACTATTTCTACGTATTATCAAATTAGTATTTTTAAATAATATTTCATCATCACCATAAATATTTCTTTATCTCAAACCAGTAGTACATAAAACACTGCATAGATTCTCCAAAAACAGCGAATCTTTATCATTTAATACGTGAAAGCTAGATTAACAGCCTCATGAACAGTCCATAGATGAATTTCAGCAGCGATAAAATATTTGGTCAAAATCACCTTTAAAACAAATATTCCATGTCAACCTTACCGGGGAGTTGTACCAACGACCTACAACGTGGTATGCAAATGCTCCAGCCAGTAAGCCAAGTTAAATTGCATCTCAAACCTTTTTTGAAAGGCATTTTTTTTAAATTAACTCTTTTTAAATGTACGTAAATGCCTGTGTCATAATAATTTACAAATTAGTTGACCATCATTATGCCTGTTTGACCATAGGCATATTGGAAAAATCACAGTTTTCTGTAAAAACTATAAAAACTTAAACGTGACGTCACAACTAAAAAGCAGAGAAAGAAATTGAAAAAAATCTTATTTATGTTTAAAGCATTAACTTTGTGTTCAAACATTTTAACTAATGATATTAAATATTAGTATATAACCACTTACCGTTTCTCGAAACCGGTAGACTAAAAAAGTCGGTAAGTGGTTATATACTAATATTTACCAACACTAGAAAAAAAAAAAAAAAAAATCTGGATGGCGTCAAAATTACACGAAAAAGTCCATGCATATTCTTAAAAAAAATAAAGTATATGAAATTTAAACATCATTCTTCATAATAACTTATTTCTTTCTACTCTTGCCAATACAAAAGCAACACAGAGACCATTTTTTTTAAATGTCAACGAAAACGTTTGCCCGGCGAATAAACGAAAATCTTGTATCATACATGGACCCTCCTCTTTACTGGTGATATAATTCATTTGACGACGCCATAAAACTAAATGTTGGTGCCCAATAACTCGAAGCCCATAAACATTCTCGCCACACTTTTGCCTTTCAATCGTAATTTTCGCTTTTCGCTTTCAATACAAAATTTACGAAAATCAGTTATGGCTCTATTTAAATATTAACCAAGCCATTTATTTTCAATAAGGGGATATTGTATTGTTAATTATAACTAGTACTTACATGAATCAGCTTGTGAACAAATTCATTAATGTAAAGCAAGTAAATCAGTAACGAGCTGGATGTTTTTATTATTATTTTTCAAATCAAATAATACGCACTATAATTTTTACACCATTTTACGCACATTTTTTCAACCTATAATTATTTTTAATTTCTTGATTAAAAATGTCCACTCAATTGTTTTTTCCCATTTTTTAATTATTTTTAGCATAGGTTTTAAGTATATTTACTGCAACAGAGAAAATGGAATATATAAGTCAAGGCATTTACAGGGCTTTTGACCCGTCGTTGGCTGATTTAAGTATCCACTTTACACGCTGTTTACATTCACTATTCAGCCAATATAACCCTTAAAAGTTTTTTAAAGGTTGAAATAAATAAAAATAAAAACACTGAATGCTTTATGTATGTGGGTGAGATTTATCTGGCTAAATTGTTTCACCTATTGGGCAACGTTTATTTATTTTTTTAAAGTTTATATTTCTTATACGAGTTAGTTTTACAGCAAATTTCGATCTTGATAGCTTCCCAGAGAGTGCAATACAGCTAAGTCTAGAAAAATTTGTACAAAGTCAAAATATTTTTTTACTTTTTTTTTTAATAAGGAAAAAGGAAATATTTGCGTTCGTATTATTTACCTAAATATTTAGATTCTTGGGGCCATTTTCAACGACTTATAAATAACTTTAATAATTAATCTTTTACAGAATATTTTCTTTTCTTTTTCTTAAATCACACAAAAATATTATACCTGTCTATTTATTATAATATGTATTTCATTAATATGTACTGTTTTACCTCTTATGTATATTGTAAAAATAAACAACAAAAAAAAAAGAAAAAAAAAATAAAAACTCACTATTAGAAAATGGGAATCAAGTTGGGGTAGAGTGAGGTTCGAACCCCGAACCTTTGATCCGTGAGTCCGCGACACTAGCCACGGAACCACAACCCGTTTAAACTTAATATCTCCTTTGCTGTAAACACCTTGTACTTTTCAAGAAACTTAGTAGACATAAGTAGGTTAGGTTTAAATTAAAGGGGCCTTTACAATACTTTACATGCGGATAATCAGAAGATATGACTATATTATCTTGTCTCAACTCCGTGAAGACAGAAGGAAAGGAAAATTCGGCCACAGTTTACAACGTGAGCGCGGCGAAAATGAATATACGACGGCGTTTGTTACGAGCGAATTCACTAAAAATGTTTTTAGTTTTATACCAAGATGAATTGGAATTATTAAAGGATGAACTAAATAACAAAGAGGAGGCCGCTGTTTTGGCAGTTATTTTTTTTTTGGGAGTGACACGTTCACGTTAATGTCACAAGATATCCGTACGTGTTCTCACGAGGACTATGTGGCCGCTGGCGGCCGCTCGCGGTGGTGGGGGTAATTATTGTTTTGCGAAGGTACCATGCCCGTCTATATCGGTGGCGATATCTCTGGACCATGCTTTGTCCTACAATTCACTATTTACACGTGGACAATGGTAAAGTCCTGGGACAAAACAAAACATTGTATTGTCTACGTGTTAACATTTATTTATTTATTTATTTTATTTATACTTTCCCTTATACCTACCTTCTAGGCGATGAGAGGTGGTTTTAAAGCGACAGTGAAAGGGACATTGAAAGTTGTAAATGTAAATATTTGTTCACGCTTTTTCTTACTGAATTTGGTCAGTAGAGGCAGAAATATAATCAAGTTTTTAAAATATTTTTATTTTATTATTTATTTGGAAGTTCAACAAGGATACATAAAATACATACAAATTTTAAGTAAGCATTGCTAACATTCTTTATATATATCCTCAAGTATAGATCTCCACCATCTTTCATAAATTATATAAAATAAGTGTGTAGCTTAATTAAATCAATTTAAGTAATAATAAATATTAAATTTAGTGGAAAGGTAAGAATAAAAATTGAGTTAAAGAAATAAAATTGAGTTAAACATAAGAAAATCTTAAATTATTTTTTTTAAAGAAAAGAAAAGAGAAAATAAGAACATATAAGATGTAATAAAAAAAAAACTCAAATTAATTTACATACACAAAAATATAGATTTGTAATGAACAAAAAACTTGCATTTTATGAGTGTATCCGAAGTAAGACATTAAGTCTTTAAAACAGATTCGGGTGTGTGGTGGATGCTTTCAATGTCCACGTGTAAACGGCCTTTAAATTAAAAAATTAACGAAGCCGAGTTATTTTTTACATCCAGTACCTAAGTTATATTTAAGGCTTCTGCACACATTTTAAATATAAAAATAAATGAAGATTTATATTAAGTTTTAAATTCACGGGGATACATGCAATGTATTCAATAATAATAATTTTTCATTTTTCAACCTCTAAGTTAATCCTACCACAAAATCTTTGCTTATTTATTAGTATTACATAATATGATAAATCCCGCTTAACGCCATTGTTTGGGTTGAATGAATATTTATATCGTTTAATTTATACCCCAAGAAAGTAAGTTTTCATTTAGTAAGAAACGAAACAACAGCATCGCAACTAGCCGATCTCCTGTGTGCTAAACCCGGGCCGGCTTTGTCTATGGGCAATGTAATAAATAATACTTATCTAGATATAGATAACGCACATCTTTTACTTAGCAAGCAAGCTTTACATCCTATTCGTAATGATATTGTATGCGAGACATGGTCACAAAAGGCCGATAAAGAGACAACACCTACTTTACACGGAACTCCTGAATGCATTAAAATTGAGAACAGCTTTAAAAAATTAAATATTTATAATTAATTATAAAAAAATAAAAAAATTGACCTAAATTCATATTTTTTATCGAGTCATGGTGCGAGTAAATTGAAAGAAAAATGAATTGTTTTTAATATTGTTGAATCCCCTTGCAAGTATCCTAACCAATCTTCTGAACACATCCTGTGGTCTTGTCCCGTTTCTCCTCTCTACGAATACCAATGGAGCTTCTCGCAACTATCCTTGGTGCTGTTAAAGGTGCAGATCAGATAGGTACAGATCAGAGGTGGTAATCTGAACGCAGTAGCGCGTGTAGAGAACGCGTTCACTTTTTTGGCGTTTTTACGTACTGAATACGAGCTTACAAAGCGTTGACTATGCGCGCTATAGCGTTCAGAATACCAGCCCTGGAGGCTTCCAAAAATAATTTCAAGCCTTTTAAAAAGTTTTGTAATCATTTTGGCGAATTGTTAATGTTCAATCAATTTAATCTCAGTCAGTATAGAATTCAATTTATCTCTTCTCCGCAATCCAATACCAGATTACTTCGGGCAGCTTTTTGCAATTTTTTGGTGTATGTGGACATCGCTAAGGATACTTATGTCCTCAGAAGTGACGTGCGGTATGTGGTGGGCAAACCTACTTAAATCCGCAAATCTAAAATCACCAGTGACCGAGTTCATCCATTCGCGACATATTCGAGACAATCGAGACTGGCAACTTTAATTCAAAATTAAATGTTTTTATACTAAAACGAGCAACTTGGGCATGCGCACCACGTGTCAGAATCAGGTCCCAAGTTGCCTCTTCTTATGCACCTATCGGCTCCGGCAGTTCTTGTTCTGTAGTTCGGCAGGCAGTTCGGCAGTTCGGAAGGCTTTGTTCGGCGGAACTAACGGACGCGGGATTGACGTGGAAGGAGGCGAGAGTACTGGCTAACGATAGAATGTCCAGGGTTCCGATTACAAAAGGAAGTTAAAAGAGTTATCTTCAAATCATTTCAATTCAATTTATTTATTTAAAAATAATATGTGCGTGAGAAACTAAAATTTAAGGCGTACATATTATAACAAAAAAAAATACATTAAAGAGACTTTTGTCAAAGTAGTTGGAGAATTATGCTCCGGAAAACCCCTTCGGACACATGGAACAGATCAACATCCAAAGCGATGTTGTTCAGCATATCTGTAGCCCTTCCAACAGGCATGACCATCAGCAGGTTGGTCCTGTATATCAGAATATGAAATAATATATGCTGACGCTGTCTTAGGTAATTATCAGGAACATACAAACCAATGCTCATCATAATCTCAGGATTATCAACCATACCGCGCAACAATCGATAAAAATGTGTAGTCAAATATACATTCCTTCTAGTCTCTAAACTGTTGTAGCCAAGAATACCCTGGAGAAACTCGGTCGGGTAGAGCCAAGAATAACACCCGCTCTCTCTCATGTAGAGATATCTCTAGACTTCTATTTTACATTATCTAAATTGTAATTACAAATTATTACTTTTCCGATAGTATTAATTTTAAATGGTGGTAGTCATTAAAATCAAATTAAGGTACAATTAGATATACCTTTCGACCACTTAACACAATGACTTTATATTTTGTTCTCCGTAATAATGCGTGGAAAATACGCATTTGGCAAAACATCTATATTATATTTATGTATAAATACGTACTTCAAATAAAAGATTGCAAAAACGACTTTGTAAAATACAAAATTTTCCTTTATAAATCTTTATTATAAAGGAATACGAACGGGAGGTGGCAGTCGATCGAATAGCTTGGATACAGTTTGTGGAATCCATATGCTCTATATAGAGAACAAATATGGACATAGAAGAAGAAAAGTTATTCTGAATGTATTCTAAACGTTCCAACAAATTTCTAGTGCAATGTTTCAAATACTCGTAAAAATAGCAAAAATAAAATAGGTAATGTATAAAAATAAAAATTCATAAGACATAGCACAACGCTGTAGGACAGGTTTCCGCACTCGTTGACTGTTTTAAAAACGAACAAATCAGAATGAAATTGTGAGTTAAATAATATTTTCAATTTCTTATTTTGTCTCATTTGGTATAATAATTATTGATTAATTTAATTTTTTTCAGTCACCCATTTTGTTTTGTTTATACCTACGCCTATAAGCAAATAAATAAATAATCAAACATTTTTCTTTTATTTATAATATTTAACTACTACTACTACCATCACACCATTTTCCGAAGGGGTAGGCAGAGAGAATGGACCGCCACACACGTCTACCCTGGCATATATTTCTAGCTTCTTCTACATTCATTCATCTTGTCATACATGCCCTTCGGTTCTGCCTGCTTTAGACATGACTAGACTTAAGATTTTGGTTTATCTGATCGTGCCACGTCTTCCTTGGTCGTCTTAAGTGAATTAGCTAAGAATGTATGCGGGATTTCGTCTAGAAGAGGGAAAAAAGGGGATGCATAAGGGATGATAGTATTAAAGACCTTATAAAAGAAAAAAAGGATGCATGGATGAAGCTTATAGCAATTGGTGATACCAATAGCAGTGAGTATTAAAAGCAAAAAGTAGTTACAAATTATGCAAGAGGTTGGTTAAGAATGGGGTGAAAGAACGCAAATACGACCAAACGAAGAGGAAGGTATAAAAATGCCACTTATTTTCACGAAAATATAAAACTTTTTTGGAAAGAGGTGAAAAAGACAAAAAAATCCTCCGAAAGTGAAGGCATAAAAATATAATATTTAATAGAGCCTATAATACTTGTTTGTATAAATATATTATTTAAAATAAAACAACATACATGCACATACTAACACTCCACCCTCTGAGCCTCTTTTCGAATGTTCGAGGCGGTTTTACTATAATATTCTGGCTTAAAATGGCAATAAATCATTTGTACTTCAGAGAATTAGGCTACTCTGGTCATGGTTCCTACTTATAACATATTATATTTTAAATATTTTTAATAATCCCACTTCACCTGTTTATTTGAGAAAGCTCTTCCAACCTCTTTCACAACACGGACTATCTCTTCGTTCTAGTAACGAGAGAACCCTTTTAATACCCTGTCATTGCTCTAATTTTCTTGCCTCCTCTTTCACAGTAGTAGCCGCTCGATTGTGGAATAATCTACCCACTAATGTTAGAGACCTTCTTTATTTACATTTAAGTTAAGATTAAAATGTCACTATCTGAATATTTAAATTGTCCTTTATCCTTCTTCTTCCTTTCCATCCCCTCTCCTATCTTCATAGGATAGTGTTATTTTTTTTATATATTCTTATTTTGTTAATCTTTGTTTTTAATTTTTGTATAAAATTGTAAAATTAATATGTCCATGTATTTGTAATTTTCTCAAACTAAACAAGGCAACATGCCCGCCTTTATATTGTATATGTATATAAATTGTTAAATAAATAAATTATATACATAAAATGCAGAATCGCAGAGTACTCAGCTGTACGCGAGGAACAGATTCTATTGCAATATTTGAATCAAAAACCTCTGTTATATTTTGCCGATAATTTTTATTTATTCTTGTAGTATTTTAGCCCCGCAGTTTGTCTGAAGGGTCCATTTTTGAATGACATGAGGATCTTATTGTTACCATCCCTACTCTCATTATGTATCACGTGTATTTTCCACCTATAAACAGTGCACGGAAGGCTGAGTAGATTTAACGGGTCGGTAACGTGCCCAATATGGCAATATGTGTGTATTTGTAAATCGGTAATTTAACTATAGGGTGTTACAAAATAATGGGACACAATGCCACAGAAAACCATAGATAAAATATTCATATAAATTTGTTAAAACTTAACAATAGAAGAAAAATTATAGACCTTTTAAATTTATTCAAAATTGTAAATTCAATATAGGATTGCCCTAAACTATTAGCTCTCATCAACTTCAGGGCGCTTGGAAGAATGACTATACAGGTGCCACCGTTTTGCAGCCACAATTTACGAACAGTGTATACTTGTAATGCCGTATTAAATAGACTTCATGAACTCGGCAATAGTTATTCCCACGTATCTGATATATTTAGTGTAGGGTATTGTTCCTATAAAATAAACCTTTTGAACTTTTTCAAAGATGGTGAATGGTAATTATATTTATTTATTCATGCATTTCATAATTTTTTTGTTCACTTTGCCTAGCTGTGTGAAACAGTACTTATGATTTTCTTGTTGTTTTACTGTAGAATGTTTTATTATTTAAACTTTCTACTGAATATGCTATATAATTTTTAAGTTAATTTTTTAAATATAAATCTTGTATAATTTTTGGTTTAATTTTTTTTATAAATCTTGGGTATAAGGAAATTCATGTTTTAAAAAAATATATATATACTAAGCCAAATATGTTAATATTATAAATGTTTGTAAAAGGCGGATTTGCGCTTTTGTAAAATAACAATAAAATAAATCGGATAACAACTTGACAACGATAAAAAATATTTAAAATCAAAACAGTTAATTTTTGTAATGCGGAAATTATATGTAGTTTTGGACAGAAAAAGTGCAAGGAATAATAAGATTACAATAAGACCAATCACAGATTTCACATTAATATTTATTATGGATACAGAAGGATAATTATAAATGAAAGGGAGAAGACTTAGTGTAGTGCCAATTAGTTGATAAAAAAAACTCCCTTTTGAGAGCAGAGCCATATTAGAACAAATATTTCAAAACAATTTATTAGATGTAGTATGTGTTAATCTTTATTTTACTTATTTTATTTATTTGGGGAAAATATATATTTTTAATTTTGTGTATCTACCAGTTTTGAGACGTACCCGCCTCTACGTCAGGACACCAATTTAACCCATGTGCAAATCCCACTATACACATTCACCATAGTCGTTGCACAAAACTATGAAACCAAAAAGCCATATATTTAGTACATTTAAAGGTTGTCTACTAAAAACATGGCATGTTGGTTTTATATTATGTTATTATCTTATATATACTTACTGTAAACTAATTTTTATTATTTGTTTTTAACAATAATTTGTTGATACCATTTTTTTTTTATACTTATAAGTATATGTAAATGTATTTATTTTTTTGTTTAAATTCTTTACAAGTTATTTACAATTTGCTTTATAATTCAATTACTTTTCTTATACCCATTTATTATTTTTTTTCTTTTTTGCTATGTAAAGTTTCACTTTTTATTTTGCATGATAGTATGCTTTTTATTGTCTCTACATGTATACAAAAAAGCGTTGTTTATCTTTTAAATTTTTACTAACTATGTTTGTACTTGCCTGTATATTTTTTGTAAATGCCCCTTGGGCGTATTGTAAAATTAAATAAAAAATATATATATTTATTTTTTTGTGCAACAACTATGGTGAAGGTGTAAAATAGGTTTTGTGTTTTGGTTTGATTGGCGCCCTGACGAAGAGACGGGTACGTCTTGAAACCGCCAGACACAGATAAATTTGTAAGTGGTTATATACAAACATTTAATGAAATTAATTAATACCTTTATACCCGTATGCAGAGAAAAACTTAAGGTGAGGAAAGTACATTCGAATCTCAAATGCGGAGAATAACCCGAAGGTGAAGACAATAGAACGTACTTTCCTCACCTTAAGTTTTGTCTCTGAATACGGGTATTAGTTTCACAGTCAGTCAGTTTCAACAGAGTCAACAGAGTCAACGTAAAAAGTTTACGCAGTTACTCTCTCTGGTACTCTATTTATTCATAATGTAATGTAACTTTAACAACCATCGTTCTCTTCTGTCAACCCCAACTGGGTAGGAGCTCACATGCATCCTCATGCATTAAATCCTATAAATCAATAAAAATACTGGGCTTGCACAGCCAACATATTATATTCCTCAATTCATTATGTTTAAAAAATATTATTGAAAAATCATTTTATTCATATTTTATACCCCTGTAGTTTATTTTTATCGACCACCCGAAAGCAGTGTGACGAGCAGTAGCGGGGTATGTTTTGTGACGGAAGCAGGTAACAAAATATAACGCGAGGGTTGAAGGTGGCGCAGTTTACCGGATTACCGATTACCGCCGGCATCCCCGTCTATTGACACCCTTGCCCCGCTGACTAACAGATCAATCGTCATCATCATCATCACTCTGATCCGAAC
Organism: Micrasema longulum; assembly: GCF_059751315.1. Taxonomy (NCBI): domain Eukaryota; kingdom Metazoa; phylum Arthropoda; class Insecta; order Trichoptera; family Brachycentridae; genus Micrasema; species Micrasema longulum. The sequence continues at coordinate 189,521 of NW_028277956.1, forward strand.
CTGATGGTGCAAAGGGCACTCACTGGATTAGTACACTAAATGCAGCGTATCACGATCATTTGTTACATGAAGGCATGGTGATCATACTTTTGCTTCGGGCGTCGATTAATGGACTATTAAATGCAGTATATAAGCACCTTTTAAACATACATTTCAAGTTAGCTATATCGGGAATTTAATCGTCGAACTTATACATGGTAGACAAAACGTTAACCACTCATCAAATGAAATGCAATAATCATTTTTGTAAGGCGCCCGTGCGGTATTTTATTTCAAAAATGGCGCTATACAGGTGATCCATTTCATTCCATTCAAATTCAGGATTTTTTTATTTCGGTAATAGGAAAATTTAACTTTATTTACAATTTTTAATTATTAAGGCTCTATGAAATACTATGGAGTAATTTTTTTTTATTTGTAATTATTAATAGCATAAAAAATATTTATCATTTTAAATTCCCAAGCAAAAAGTTCATTGCATTGGCCACGCCCTTAATACGTCACGATTTGGTTAAATTTTGAACTTTGTTTGTGATCGTTTAAATTTAAACAGAACATCGTCACGAATCTTGACAACACATTTGTCAAGGCCGAACATGTCGCGTTTTTGTAAAGACATAATTTTTGAACAATTATATTTTAAAAGTTGCATACGAAAAAATTTCTCCACAATATCCATATTGATTTTGAAAATACAATTATTTTTTTCTAAATTTATTTCACATATTTTCATCGGTATTTATAGTATGTGATATTTCCCTTTTAGTGCTCTAATAGCCAGCGCGTTTGCCTACCATGCAAGAAGTCTCGGGTTCGATTTCCGGCATGGTTAACATGGCATATTTATTTTAAAATAATGTTTTTATACACCTTATCTTAAGATACCAAAAATACCAAGGTAATATGCCGCGGTTGGTTAACCAATTCAGTGCCCTATGCATCATTAGGTGCAGATGGGAATGAAGAATGATATTAGATTAATGTTTTAAAAAAGGGTTTTTTGTTTAGTTTGGTTTCATGATTTTCAGTCCATGACTCCACTCCATACTCCATACTCCATACGCACGTAAATATTACTCTCTACCTTCCGTTACAAATACAAGAGTTACTAGATACTAAAAATAAATATGTACAACCTTCGGTCAAAGAGGATTGACCTACTACTCGGTTAAAGTGTACAATCTACTTCCATTATCCATAAGGGCAATTAGTAAGTTCTCAAAATATAAAATTGTTATTAAGAAATGGATAGTGGAGGTGGGTTGCGCACGGATCGATGAGTGGATCGAGCCGAATATGTAAAATGTATGCACTATTTTTTTATTTTTTAAAAATTGTTCTAAATAAATTGGTTTAGTTTTTTATTGTTTATTATGTTAATTATAATTAGGTTAATTGGTTTAATTACGTTTTTTTATTGTTATTATTTTGTTAACTTTGTTAAATAGCTAATCTTAGACATGTTTCACATTTTGTAAAATGTTTCCCTCGGCACGGGACACCCCAGTTAGGGAACATTATTCTGTATAAAAAAAAATACAAACAATGTAAATGTATAAATAAATACACTGGTTCTTTCCAAAAAAATATTTTTAAATCTTATGATCCTCAAATTCCAATCGAGAACGAATTCGGAAAGGTAATAACGATGGTGAGGAATATTTTATGTACGTAAATTGGTAGTCATATGTCATATATGTGCCATATTAGCATACCCTTCGCATATCGATCCACCCTAACGAGTTGAATGCATTCCAGTTTGAGCACATAGCTCATAATTTAAGACGCCTTGGTCACCGTAACGGCTATCTTGGTAATAATATCAAACCCATTATTAAAGGGGCATTATTGGGTGCTCCGTAATTACACGATGCAGTTCAATAGTACGTCCTTTACTTTACCTATGCCGTATTAGGGACATTTACCCTAACTAATCTTAGGCAGTAATTCGTTAAAGAAGTAGGGTGTTCGCCTTGTGTAGTCAAGTGGTCAGCGCGTTTGACTACCATACAAGAGGTTTCGGGTTTAACTCCCGACAAGGATGATGAACATTAAATATTAATTTAAAATGCGGTTTGAACACTAATAAACGAAATACCGATAGGAAACCCGATACATAATTACGATAAGTTGGGTAAAAAATAAAAATAAAATAATAAAATTACCGCACATATTTAATAAAAAATATTTTGAGCATGTCCAAATATATAAATATATTTTTTTAATATAAAATTCAAAAAATGTTTTAAGGCGTTTCCTAGTAGGTGAAATATTTCAGCCAGACGAATCTCATCCACATCGGTGAAGGTTTCAGCTATTTTACTTTACTACAAAACTCAACACATGGAAGAGTTGAGGAAATGGGGATGTTTCAACATGGACAGAATGGTGAATGTTACCCAGTGTGCAAAGAGGCTACTTAAACCAGCCAATAACAGTTTATAAACCCTGTAAATTGCTAGAATTACATGTTCGCTTCTTAAAATATTTTCCATCTCTGTTGCAATAAATTGCAAATTATTAAGTTATACTTTTTTAACTTAGTTTTATGTATTGCAACTGGCACTTGAGAAGTGAAATGGTTGGATTTTCCCAAAATACAATAATATTTGTACCAACCTTGAATACACTAGTTCATCATACATATGTATATTTAAAGTTTAATTTATTTTTGTTGTTGTTTAAATATTGCAATATTACAACCTATTCGAGACAAGTAAATGTGGGTCTCGATAAATTAAAGTACTTTCATCTAATTGATTGATAAGTATATATTTTATTGCGAGAACGTTGAAAATATGACATAAACTAAAACTGTCATACCAAATAAATATTTTTTTATAAAATATAAGTAAATCCGGACCATTTTCCTTTTTTTGAATTTGCCATTTTTGCACACAAGTGAACTGACATTTATTTACGTTTATACACTTAAAATAGTAACATCTACAGTACACATAGACAACATCATTATCAGTTATAGTCATAATAACAAAACTGTAATTACTTTTTAATATTATTAAAAAATACATAATTTACTGCCTTAGAACGGGGAAGCTATCCCTGGTTATGCAGTTTAGATGAACCACCAGCAAAAATAAAATAATAAATCTGTTTACTTTTACTACTTAACTAATTTGTTGCATAAATAATTCATTGTAAATTGCTGTAATAAAATATGTAAAAAATAAATTAATTAAAAATTAAATTTAAAAAACGTTCAGAACCGAAAATCGTCTTTTATCATAGTAAATAATGCAAACGTGTGTGCTCTGTTTGCAAAACAGTGAAAAATGTATCTAATATAGTTAGGTCAATTTAAATTATACGCACAAAAATTAGACAATGACTAAGTATAGTAAATACCTGTTCTGAGGTAGGCAGCATTTACTTATTCCTATAAAATACAGCTTATTTATTCTTAATAATGTCTAGAGATGATTTAAATATGTAAATCTTATAAAAAATAAAAAAAATATGTAAAAATCATACGAAAATGACGGAACTTAAACAAAAATAAAAACTGGCAGAATATGTAACTGAAAAAAATATATGGAAAAAACATGTATCACGCACAAATTCTTAATTGCTTAATATAAGTATTGAAATCACGTTTATTTAAACGTGCTTTCAATAAATTGTAACTGTATGTTCCTAGAAATAAATAAATTAAATTAAATTTAAAAATGCCACGATCCCTGTTTGTAGAATCAAAGGGTCCGGCCGTCAGATTAGGTATATGATATACCTAATCTGAAACGCGTTTATTTACGGCGTACGACAAACTATCCGAATTCTAGGATGCCGCACCAAAAGAAACCCCCGGCAAACGGCGCATAAAACGAAATACTTTGAAAGACAGGTACATAAAAAAAAACTCAGCGCATAATATATACACTATTTAATAATCTATTTCCTATAATTTATTCAAATAAATATAAGTTATGAATAAATAAAATAAACTAAAAAAATAATATGTTACGATTTAAACACATGCTATTCCGTAGATTTTATGTCTTGAGAATTTCATGTATTAGTTTCTGTGAACTATAATAATTAAAAAAAAAAAAAACATATTTAACACAATTTTTCATCGTGGCGAAATGAAATACATCGCACAAGTGGGTTTTGAGACCTTTAGAATTATTAGCTTCTCGCTTGTATAAAACAAAACACAGTGCGACGTTATATTAGTTCTTAAGATAGTATGAACTGCCTTTATAAAACATAAATAATAATAAAACAGCTTGTTGAAAAAAATAAAACTAATAGTTAAGATGAAAAATCTACTAGGGAATAATATGTTGTGACAAAAGGTTACCGGCTGTCGAACTTCGTTACGAAGGCACTTGCGTTGTCGTACGAAAGTTTCGTCAACTGGAACTTAATTCGGAATGTGGACAAACGCAGTAAGGGAGTATGTTTCAACTGTCCAGTTCAGTGGACACAATAAAAATCCGGATGTTAAGTATTAAGTGGACACAGTTGTCAAACAGACACCTGGTCACCTGGAGACACAGAAATGATTTACAAAAGAGAATGGACTTGATTCTAGTAACTAGTTTCTGTTATTTACAATCTGCAAATGTGCTTCCGGAGATTTTCATCAAAGGGAATGGGTAAAAAAGTAAAAACCGAATGCAAAAATCGTACAAAATAGCAGCTGCTTTGCATAAAAAACGCTTATCCTCAAATCGTTTTCAAAAGAATGAACTAATTTTGCAATAAATAATTACATAATAGTTATAGACAACTTCCTGAATTATTTTTGTACATGAAAGCAGCTGCTATTTTTGTTTACCTTCTTCTATTAGTGAGAATATAATATGTAATGTGTAATATTTACATAGAAACATGCGCTTCCGATAATACGATGTCAACGGTATCATTTAGTGTTGTGCTTAATCGAATCATTTTATGTTACTTTTTTAAATATTCAGTAATAAAAATTTTCATTTTCGAAAAATTTTCAAGACAAATTTAATTTGTTGGATTAGTTCCTGGCATGTCTTTCTCGTTTTGTACATCCGTAACATTTGTTTTAAAAAAATAAGCACACTACTCCCACTTTTTTTATTTATTTACATATATTTTTTTTACAAATTTATTGCAAAAAAATAATATACACACTTAATAACAGAGAATCTATCTAAACCAATTAATGTAAAATGAAAACGGAGTGTTCTCTGTTTATGATAGTCTCCATCTAACATGGCACAGCCTGTTCTAAGATGGAGATTTTCTGTGTTTAGAGCATAAGTAGTCCTATACTAATAAAACAATAACATTTAAAAAAAACTAAAACTCCTTAATTTTAAATGCCTAGCTTATCAAATGTAATAAATTAAAAATCGTTATTATAGAAATATAAAGTATTTATATGTGCCAAGAATACATGTTACTTAAACATAAATAATAAAACAAATATAAAGAAATCCGGCACTTAACTTCTCCAGCCTGCCAGTAATCCGGCGTTTTTATACTGACCTTCCACTTCAATGGAATAATGTAGAGTATTGATACAAAACCACAATAGAACCGTATTATAAGTTAAAATTTGTCGTTTAATTGTAGTTTTAGTTTATGTCAACACTTCAATGGCGTGTAGGTATAAATGTAGTGTATAACGAATCATTGCAAACATATATGTACACAATAAAACATAGCTTCTGCCGTTTAAATGCTTCATTATAAGTGATTCCCAGTAATCCGGCAGTGTTCAGGTACGATATCTTCCGGATTACCGAGAGACCACCGTATTGCTTACATTACTGAATAAACAGTCATCATCATCATCAAAGGCTCGATAGCTCTGGGGGGGCCTTGACTGAATCCAGGAGTCTCCTCCACTTTTGCCGGTCCGCTGCCCTTCCCCTCCAGTTTCTCCACTTTCAAATTTGTCGTATCTGCACTGATGCAGTCCATCCATTGCATTTTGCGCCTTCCTGGTCTTCGTCGTCCATGAGACAGAGTTGGACATTTTATGGGGTATTTATATGAATTTGATTAAACATAACATATTTCAATAATAAAGAAAACTTAATTTGAATACGATAACTGACGTTTTTCGAAAAATTACACCTCTGTTCAACAAATTTGTATCGATTGATTCATTTTATACTTTTTTATTTTCGATTATTTTTTATCAATAGACAGTTCCATTTCTAATTATTGTAGTAAAAAAATGTATTAATTTGAATAACCATAAAATTTCAAACACCGGTTAGGCGCATCGCAATAACATCATCTATGATGCGATGATATTTTCTATGTCAAACAACAAACATTGGAGACATCTATAAGGTACATATTATAGTGCAATGTAAACAACTCGGGTTCAAAGCAATATCATAATGCAAATAAATATTTACATAACCTATGTACATACTGAAGACTTATCTATATATAGAATTTGTCTACTTTTCTTTAACTGCTACTGATCTTACTAAGGGAGCTGAATATTCTGATGTAACTTATTCTGCTACCATAACTAATTTAATAAAAAATTCATGAATATAAAATTTATGCGATGTATGATGTTTGCTTTATATGATATGATATTCCTTATAAAATACGTACATTTTAAAGAATTACCTACATTATTTGTCAATGTTTGCAGGTCTTTATGGTTTGAAGTAGTCAAACGATTCCAATTCAAATAAGCTAGTACATTTTTAAAAACGCGTGTACTTGTTCCACTTAAATACCAAATTTGCACAATGGATCTTCATCATTTCTCCATCTGCGCCTAGTGGTACGTAGGACATTGCAACTCGAACATTTGTTTCATTAAGGTAAGCTGATCAGCCTTACGCTCTAAGGGCAGTAAAATAGGGGACAACCTGGCCACTCAAAATTATGTTTCTCAACGCCAGGCTGTCTACACTAACACACTCAACACGCGATCAGCGTCTGCCAAACGGAAGCCGGAAGAACTTTCCCGATCAGCGCTGGTAGCTAAACATGTTTCACAAAGTCACAACAGACATCAAATAATTCCGTAAAATCATCCATTTTATTGCGCGTCTAAATTTATTCCCAGTATTCTCACATTTAATCATAACTATCTTCTTCTTCTTCAGCCTTTTTCTCTCCTCTCACCAGGAATCTTCCCTCCACTCGTCCTTCTGCGAATTTCTACCAGAAAATATTTAACGAGACAAAAACACTCGTCCAGGGTTCTGGTTATATTTCATTCGCCTGGACACATCAAATGGATAGTAATTGCCTTATATTTCCTAGTAAATATTGAAGATGAGAAGTTGCAGAAGAATAAAGATACATTAGTTTATTATGTTTCATTTTTAAAACTCCTCAGCCAACAATTTTTTTTAACAGGGCATGTATTTTTTTATAGACGATTTTAACAGAAAAGGGATTTCGTCAAGGGGAGAAATAGTTTGCATTTTTTTAAATGATCATCACTTGAATAAACAAACTAAGTATTATATTTCTGCCCATAGTCTGGATTAAATGTATTATTTAATGGGATCACGAATTGCAAATATTCAATCACGCGGTTCAATAAATGTGTACGTTTTATAAACTAGACACAATACCAATGAACGTATTTAATTTTGTAATATTTACATCCACGCCAAGTCACACCTATTCAGGAGTAAACGGAATAATCGTATCGTTTCAGAATATTAATTGGACCGAATAATTTCCTTTATTTGTCACCACAAAATCTAAAATACATCATCTGCCAGTGCGGGGGATTATGAACGCATCAGCGACGCCATTTTGTGATTCAAGTTTATTATACCCGTTTGCATGGCACGAATTAAGTTGTTTAGGTATTAAATGCAAATCAACGTAGGCATTTTGGATAAGAATACACGGATTATGATTTACCTACTAATTAAAACATGGCTGCCCGATTAAGTGAATAAAAAAACATCTTCATTTGAAAATTTTGCCGTAAAAATAATTTGATCGAACCCAGGACCTAAATCATGGTAGGTGAAAGTACCAACCACTACACTACGATGTGGATTTTTCTTCATTCGATTACCTTTATCAGAAAGTTTACCTGAGAATTATGGTTCTCTTTCACACACAGAACTGTTTTCTTCGTCCGCTCGGATACAGACTAATAGACTATACTATTTTTAGACAGCCCTCATAAGCAAAAAGCCAGCTTTGTGACATAAATATTTTTTTACAATTCACTTTCTAATGACTTAAAAAATATACAAAACATATACGTACTTAAAAAACACCAAAATAAAACAGTTCTGACAGCCCGTGTGGCGAGTGATATGTGATGTTATTTTATCGACTTTTTATTTAAACTATTGTGTTATTTTATATAATATCCCTCATACCAGCAATTTTGCTGATTGGGAATATTTCGGACAAATAAAATATGTAATGTAATAATAAAATATAAACTTACTTGTATTCACATTTTGATACATTTACATACACACATACACATATATACGTACATACACACATAGACAATTTATTTAATATAATGCGAAACTTCATGATTGCCATTTGATTATGATTTTTTTAAATTATTCTTTATTTTCATATTTTATTTTCAACATCCAGTAAGAATCTCTAATCCGCGGCATGGATCAACCTTTCTGACTCCCTACGACCAATGTCATGAAAGAGCGAGGTCAACACCTTCCGCAACTTGACAACACTCCCGATTTTCCACGATTCTGTCAAACAATTATGGACCTTCTTGCGTAATAGTGTTTTCTCGATGCCAGAACAGTGTTGACCCCTTCACTCAGTATCATATCCCTATTAGGGTATCTTGTATTATGTTTCTAGTTGACGCTTGAGTATTTGTCTATATTTATGCGTGTCACCACTATCTATACTAACTTGATTCCCATTTTCTAATTGTAAGTTATTTACAACTTGCTGAAAATGGCCCTCAAATGTAATATTTGAGCAAATCATAAGAAAGCAAATATTACTAATTTTTTTAAAATTGCAATAAAGGCTACCGGAAAAATACGATAGATATAAAAATAAAATAAAGTTAAGTTATTCTATAATGTCTAATCACAGAAGCGTGCGTTGAAGTTTTAATTATGAATTTAATATATACTACTTACGTTCATCAAAAAGCTTTTGATGAGCTTTTCTTTCCAGTCACGCTTCACAATTTTCTCAATAAAGTTTTAAATTGAACTTCACATATAAGTATTAGTTGTTCCAGGTGGGAGAATTTCTAGACTTTTATTGAGGAACTTAATTTCTTATGGAGTTCCATACTGTGTAAACTACAGGATGTATCAACACGTAAATAAATACGAATTTATTAAAAACCTTAAACTTACAATTCTATAAAAACGTCTTGAAACAGATCTATAAAGGTCTAAAGACTAGTTACACCACAAAAAATGCGTTTAATTAATTTTATTTTTAATAATAACAGTTTTAAATTTAAATTGCATCATTAAAATTATGATAGTAAAACCAATAACGTATATCCCATTAACAAATAACAACAGGGATGGAGAATACTTTCAATAAGGGAATATTGAAGTCTAGGCATGTACAGGGCTTATGACCTGTCATTGGCTGGTTTAAGTGGCCACTTAACACACTGTGAAACATTCACCATTTCGCCTATGTTTGAACATCCATATTTCTTCAATTCTTCCATTTGTTGATTTCATTGATGTTGAAAATCAACAAATGAAAAAATTGAAGAAATGTGGATGTTCAAACATAGGCGAAATGGTGAGTGTTTCACAGTGTGTAAAGTGGCCACTTAAACTAGCCAATGACAGGTCATAAGCCCTGTACATGTCTAGACTTCCATATTCCCTTATTTAAGGTATTCTCCATCCCTGTTGTTATTTGTTAATCTTAATGACTCCCGAGGGGGTGAAATCCAGTCTTTTGTCTACGAACATTTGGACAAACTCAAATATTGTATATTCTATTGGTTCTATTAGAAATATAAACAAGTTTAGTATGAAAGTGTCCGTGTGGGTATATTAGTGAACATAAAGGTGAGTATGTGTATTTGTGTGAATGTTAAAATGGCTAAAAATGTGCTTATGTTAATAGAAAAATAAAAACACCACTAAATATTTGATGTGTTGTTTTATCCTATTTTTTTCATGCAACTTATTTCGTCCATGTTGACGAAAACGCAACATAGAGTATTTTCACGTTTATTTATTTTTAAATTAACAAAAAATTACGATGATAACAGTATGAATATTTTGTTTTAAGTATGCATATTTTGAATTACCCGAAAACGAGACGTTTCGCTACCTGTGGAACAAGCGGCACGTATGACGTTTTAACGCCAAACTTTTACGCAATTTTTATTAGAAGTGCAGTTGGCGGTCATTACACGTGACGTCAAAATGACGTAATGCCAACTGCGAGTTGTTTTCTAAATCATTTTTAATTATAAATATCAAAAATTATAAATCCAAAACTTATTTTAAATACTCGTACATTGATAGTTATATGATGAGAATCGTAAAAATTCGCTCTTAATATATGTATATTAAGAGCGATAATCTTAACGTTATTCTAGAAAAAACTTGTGAAAATAACCTTTTATTTTATTTGAAACAGTACTGTATTTTTTTCACTTAAACAAAAAAATATTTCGTTAAAAAAAAACTTTGACAAAAAAACATTTTATTTCATTACGATCATTTGATCAAAAAATAACAATAACTGCAATTTTTTTTTTTTTTTTTATTAAGTATTTTTAAATTTTCATTAAAATATTTTCAATTTACTGCGAAGTGGGTTAAAGGTTATTTTTAATGTTTCATTGTGATATTTTTTCAAAATTTTCTTTCTTTTACGAAAATTATTTTTGTTTTAAGGAAAACATTTTTTAAAAAAACATTATTTTCGTATAAATACATAAAAAAATAAAAAATATTATATAAAGTTTTGTAGAATCACCGTGTATCAGACTTCAAAGATCGATTTCGAAAAGAACTATGAAAATGAAGTCTGGTCTACTTTTGTCCATATTGCTCCTTGAAGTAATTATGTTTGTTGGACCCCTAGGGTGATTATCAGAACGTATTGTTATAACTGCCAAGACGTTATGCTATTTTAGGGGTTCTTTTTATAACAGAATCAATTAACGATATGTTTGAAACTTTTTTTAAATTTAACGAGTGGTAACTGGACTAACTTTAAAAAAGAGGTGAATGAACCTCTTTTAGAAGTAGCATTTTACAAATTTAAGCTATAAAACGTTATTTACGACTTTTTTTAAATCGTCCGAAAATTCAAATATTAAAGTAAATATTAAGGACTGGAATATTTCGTTAAACAAAAAAAATAATAACGGTGATGACTTATTTAGGTGATCTTTTTTTACTCTTATTTTTTTACTAAAAATAAATTATTTTATATTTAATGCACTAATTCTGTGGTTATTCACTACAGTAAAATAAATATAAAACAATTTTGTTTTTAACTCCTTTTTTTTCTACTGCTCTATATGTATAAATTTAGTATTGTTAAACAATTTTAATAAAAAATAGTATAAGATTTATCACTAAATTATACTTTGACGAAGAAGCTAGTGTAACTTTGAAACCGGTCAGTCGGGAAAAAATAGTGGTTAAAAACAAAGTTGTTTTATACCTTATTATTTTATTTACTAATTTTGTGCACTTTGTGGAAATCTGGTAGTGGTTCTGAATTTATACAATATATCTGCTTGTTTAACTATTGGTTTCCGAAATAAAATAAAATATTTATTTTATTGATGTAGTTTTATTTGTATACCTATTTCCTGTCACACGATTTGCAAGGGATTGTTTACGAAATATTTTGCACATCCAAAAATATATAACCCTGTCACATCCAAAACCACGATGATCAGTATGAGCAAGAAGACATATTGGCACATTTAAATATTTTTTTAAAACGATTAAAATTTAAAAAAATAAAATATGGAAAAAAACAAACGGTTGCTTACTTCTGCATGGGAGAAACGAGGAGGGGGAAGAGGGGAGTCTGAACCGCACGGCCGCGCGCCCCTCACTTCTCCCCTGCAGAAGTAAGCAACAATTTGTTATTTTTCTATACTATATTTTTTAAGATTTTAATCGTTCTAAAAAAATATTTTAACTTACCAATATATCTTCTTTCTCATACTGATCATCGTGGTTTGGGATGTGACAGGGTTTAAAGAACATCCTGTATATGTCTTCTTCGCAATCTCTATCTTGGGGATTGGTTTGCAGCAAAGTTCCGCATCTCGCTTCACTACGCTTTATACTCTGCAGCTCTTTTCAGCTCAACATATGAGCCGCAGTTCAAGTCCTCGCATACTTGTTCTTAATACTCCCGTCGGGAGCGGCCTCTGTGATTTGGCCCCTGAACCATTTCCTCTATTATGTCATGCAGGAGACCTTCATAGCGTACAACGTGGCTAATCATCTCTGAGATGCTTTTGATAAGGTGCCTCGCTTCTTCGATTCTAATGAGAACCTCGTCATAAGTGATGTGGTCTTTCCAGGAAATTCCTAATAATCTTCTGTACCACCACATCTCAAAAGCCTCAACTTTTTTTCAATCTCTTTCTGTAATACACCATGTCCATAGCAGGGGCGAACCGTGTATAGAAGCGATTATGCGCAGCTTATCATTATATTTGACTAAATATAATAATGTTTTATTGTAACTTAATTTACAGAAAAACATGAATAATTAACGATTATTTTAAATCATTTTCACCGTTTGTATTTTTATCCTAATATAAATATAAATTTTAAAAAAGCGCGCCCAGCGCCTGTTGTGAACCAAGAAACTAGCCAATTATTCTAGCTTATTTTTTCATACAAATAAGTATACTATATTTTGAATGTATTAACCCAAGTGCGGGTTTTTTCTCCTAAATAAAACTTGCAGATTACACAAATTATTTGAAGATTCTTGATTTGGAAAACAGTAATTTAAACATTGTTTCTTAAGGACTATCTTTCTTTGAGATGGTACTTTTGACATAAGACCATAATTACTTTCATGCGTCCTTTCATTGCAGGACATATAGCGCTCTACGCGGCCGTTTTTAGCACTATTAATTTCTAGAACAATTCGGCCCGTTGACATTTCAATTGAATACACAATATTGACTGAATTCATGGTGGTATTTTTTAATTTTTTTTTAATGAAATAAAAATTAAAGTAATGGATAATATATATATATATATATATATATATCACGAAGTTACATCGTTTGAGTTGATTTCATGGATGACAGTTATTATATCACACAGAACCCCAGAAAAAGATCAATTTATAGTATCTATTACTTACATTATATTATATACTTCCTATGTAGGTACCTGTATATAGCTTACCTGTAAATAAAATCACCATTCGCCACTGTCTCTCAGCCCATGTATATTAAATGTGTATAATCATAAATGTAATAGCTCTATGGGCGTCAATAAATAATAGGTACATAAATTATATTCCATACTGTCTTACAAAATTCTTAAGGGTACGTTTTTAATTGAACTGACAGATGGAACATCGATTTGTTTAATGACGTCATCACTTATGTGTAACTTTATTGGTGTTTTTATAGGCTGCTTTATCGAGCGCAATACCGACGTAACTGTATGGAACGTTTTAGAGTTATTTTCTTTGCACGGGTCAATGAGCTTCTTGGAGCGCATTCTATCAACAAAACAACCGAAAAAAATACATCATTTGTCGAATTATTTTGATAATGTTTTACGACCTCACACGTGCCACGTGCCATTATTCAATGCTGGCCTACAAGGGGGTTGTTATTTTAAGTAATTTTGTGTAATTTCTTTATTTATTTATTTACGGACATTATCCATTAAAACAATTCTTGGGGTATTAATATTATAATATAGGAACAGTTAAAAACATTTAAAAATAAGTAAGAAGAGTTGACAAACATAATGGAAATCAAGACAAGATCTGGACTATGTTAAATTTTAATTTAAATGGATTTTTATTTCACCACAACAGGCCAGGAGGCCCAATTACAGTTGTGAATTACATCACAGGACACCCAGGCTTGAGAAAAATCACATTTAATTTTTTCGAATCGAACCTGGAACCTTCCGTGTGTGAGTCAAGCGTCTTGACCACCACACCATGGAGGCCGCCATGTATTGCCATGCATTTAATGCTCGTTGAAATCGTTGAAGACTTAAACCAAAAAAGTCCAGATCTTGTCTTGAGTTAACAATACGACAAAGACGGCTCATTGGATTGACAAGTCAAGAAGCTTTTTTGCCTTTTATACATCAAAACAACTTCAAATGACAATCTAAAAATTAACTTTGCTTCATACTTTTATACTTTATTGAATTCGATCGGGTTGTGGTCCTGTGGCTAGTGTCTCGGACTCACGGACCAAAGGTCTGTGGTTCGAATCCCACTCTACCCCAACTCGATTCCCATTTTCTAATAGTGGGTTATTTACAACTCGTTGAAAATGGCCCTCAAAATTAAATATTTGGGTAAATCATAAGAACGCAAATATTTCCTTTTTTAAAAAAATAAATATATGTTTTGGATTTATTTTTTCTATCAATTAATTACCGAATTAAATTATAATATAACTATTAATTATTAATTACATATTGTCATGTATTATTAAATAACTTTTCTGCATTCCATTTTTTGACATGTCTAAATTTTCATTATATTTATTTTTTTTATTATTATTTCGTAAATTTTTTGATTTATATCATATATAGAAGAGTCTCGGACACGGAATTTTCTAACAAGTCGAGACATAAAAAACTATTATTGCGCTATGATAAAATTGTGTATTGTGTGCATTAAATAAAAAAAATATAAAAAAGTTTTCACCGTCCATTTTTTTCTAATATTAGTTTCTGGGAATCAAATATTTGGGGTAAATCGTTTAATGTGTTGAAATAAACCCGTACAGAGCGCTCAAATGTTCAATAAACATATGATAACGTGTAAATGCATATCGATGAACAAAGTAAACATACAAATTTCGTTTGTTAGTAAGTACAATAGAATCATTTATTTGAATAGACTGTATTTTTTTCAATTACATAATTTTAACTACCCATTTTGCAACAATGTAACTTAAAAACGACGTAACGATTTTACGGAATAAATTTAAGACTTTTTTAATAACGCGTAATATACCATGGAGATGATAGCAGAGAAAAGTTTCGGAAAAAACTAAAAAACCTACATGTTCTCTAAATCATTTGAATAAATCTTTAGCATGCAGTGTCAGCATTAATAAATTGTATATCTTAAAATATTTCATTAATATAAATATTCTAATTGAATTAAATATTCAATAGAATATATTTGTAAAGCGCTCTTGAGGTATTTATAATTATTTTTATACAACGATTTGAAAAAAAAATACAACATGCAATATTCATAATATTCTTAAGTCTAGAAAGACAACCATAGTTTACAGAACATTAAAGATAGCCATAAATATGTCGATTCGACGTGTGTATAATTTAAAAAATGACAGAGATAAAGTCCTTAAATATAATATAATAAATCTGGCATTTACCAATTAAATTGTAATGATTGCGATTAAATATACAGAGGATACACTAAAAGAAGCTTTAATGTTAGAGTAAAAGAACACTTAAGTTACCTAGACAATAAAAAAATCTGAATTCGTAAACCATCTGATAAGTAATAATCGAAATTTCAATAAAGATTAAAAGTTTTTCATACTGAAAATAAAATGTTAAAATTAGACAACTTAGAAATAAAAAAAGCGATTTATAGCAAGAAAAAAATAAAAATAACCAAATAAACCATATTTCCTTTAGTCGACTCCTGTCTAGTTTTAAAGATCGTACCAATCTCACTTCACACTTTTCATATTTAGAAGAACAACATGACAAAAAGACTTGACTTGTTAGTTTCACGAGTTTGATGTAATATTTATAAATCACTGTTAAAATAAAATAGCATAGAATACATTAGTAAATTATACCTCGATAAAGAAGCTCGTGTAGCTTTGAAACCGGTCGGTAGAAAAAATTAAAAATACCAAAAACATTTTTTTTATATATTTATTTTATTTTTCATAATACTTTTATTGACTACAGGT
Organism: Micrasema longulum; assembly: GCF_059751315.1. NCBI lineage: Eukaryota > Metazoa > Arthropoda > Insecta > Trichoptera > Brachycentridae > Micrasema > Micrasema longulum. The sequence goes on from NW_028277956.1 coordinate 205,602, forward strand.
ATACATAATGTCATACACGGCTGTTCATTTTACCAGCTTCATCGTCGCCTTTTAAAACACAACACATTATTCATAAAACCATATTTAAGTTCTCGTAAATAGTTTACCTAGCGTCTGCTTTTCTTAAAATTACTATATTTTCAATTACCCATACGCACGTTCTAGAAAATTGAAAAAGTAAAACATACTCATTTTCCAATTTGCTTTTTGCTCCAAATTTTCTCGGGTTTGTTCAAACTACTTGGAGATTTTTATTTTAGGATTCAAGATGGCTGATTTCTTATTTTGTTTGTCGAAATCTGCTCGTATTTCTGCCAATCATTCAAGGATACAAAGTCGTGTTTTCCTGTGAATGCTTATAAGTTTGGGGGTACTCGAAGAAAAAGGGTTTTGATGTTTTTCGGCACCTAAACCTATTTTCAAATAATTTCAGACTTAACTTTGTAAAGGACACATGTTTTGGGTTGATTTACGTCTTACGAACCTAATCAAATATGTTCTTGTTTAAGATAATAAATATATTGCATTTAAAAATCTGAGTGGCAGTCTCATGTACCAGTGTATACTTATTACGATACTCTTGTGAGATAAAACTTATTGTTAATACAAAAAATACGGGAAACAAAGACCTTAATTCTGGTGGTTTACATATGTATGTACCACTTTGTTCTAGGTTTCTTATAAAGGGTTAAATACTATTTTGCTTACATGCGAAATGTAAAATATTATAATATACGCATCTTATTCCAAATTCAGGTAAGTTTCATGTCTAATTTATTTATTTACTTCTACCTGTTGTGGGTTGACCAACCCATTTTCTGTTTGTAATAATTGAGTTATAAAAAATCACTATAGTCCTTAAAATGTAACATGATTAGCATGACAGTGGTCAGAAAAAGTGACGACATAACTTTGTAGTAACGTCAAAGGAGTTATTTATATTGAAACACGAAAAATCATTTATATCTGCCGGGTTAATTTTTTATTACAATGCTTGAACATAAATCAACATTAATATATAAAATCAGCTTTAAAACTAAAAAAAAAACTAAAATAAACCTAATTATTAACGACGTTCTTACAAGGTTACATCATTTTGCTAAAACGTTAGAGATGGGACAAATTGATCAATGTAAGTTGATCGAATAAAAAAATTATGCGTTTGATGTTGTTCATGAAAAAATTATAAATTTCTAATTTTTTGGTGAACAATTATGTTAAACACACTATAATGGGCTTGTTTTTTCGTTTTTTATATCAATTTTCGGAAACAGAGTATCATGATTGCATGAAATAACTGATAAAATCGATTTGATCAGTGATCAGTATCATTTTATTTTATTTTATTCAGAAAACATACAGTCATACATAATAAGTTTTAAAAACAACAATTTTTAAACATAAAATGACCAATTAAGTTTCCATAAATTATGCAAAAGATATAAACATTAAATATGACAAAAAAATAAATAAATAAGAATTTCAAGTGAGAAAAGAATAATTGTTAACATTTGCGTTTTCCATGAAGGTAATAAATAAAAATAAATAAAAATACCGAATGTACACTTCGAACCCACGCACACACATGAACGCACATATAAAACATACACAAACATATACATTGCATGCGGCACATATACATAGCATAAACCACTCAAGATGCACATTCAGCAACCATCCCAAATAATCGACCCCATGAAGAAATTTTCTGTACAAATGCACCGTGCAGTTAAAAATGTCTACATCAATACTCAGTCCATTTTAATTTCTACGGATACGTCTAATGAATGAAATTAGTTTGACAGCTGTCATTCTAATCGAGCTATATTTTAAGGACTATAGGTTATATTTTAACACGACAGACATAAGCAAATAAACTATTCCTTTTCTCGAATGGGATCTGGTCTGAGATTTGCTATATCGTTACTCAATGTATTTAACAGTTTTCAAGGTACAAAGATTTGTATAAAAAAACTGTTCTTTTTGGATAATTATTATTAAAAATATTTTTTTGTAGTACAATTATATTTTTTTTCCCTTCCATCATCATAAAAAAGAATGCTATTTTCTTACAGCTGTATTCTATAATTTTAAAATAACTTGTGAAAATTTTCATTTTCTCGTATAACCTACGTTATTCACAGAATGCAATTTTGTAAAACGTATTCTAGTGTTGATTTTACATTACGAGAAAGTGATTTTACGTTAAACTTTTGTTATTACTGGACATATCAAAAGAACTAATACTAGTAACGTATAATTTCAAAATAAAATATGTATGTTTGTAAATCATATGTGTATATTTAGTATAACTATCTAGCTACCTAGACAAAACATAAAGAACTAATACTAGTAACGTATAATTTCAAAATAAAATATGTATGTTTGTAAATCATATGTGTATATTTAGTATAGCTATCTAGCTACCTAGACAAAACATTCTTTACATTTTTTTTTTTAAATATAAAAATTACGTATAAGTAATATTTATTCCCTACGTGTTACAACCTTATTTATACTATCATCATTTCTCTATTCGTTCCTCATATTGCATCAGGCACTGCATAAGTACACCAACTGCAGCGTATCTCGATAATTTTTGTCACATGAAGTTAGGATGATCAGTCTTACGCTTCAGGTACCAGCCCTGGAACTATTTGGAAAGTTTGAATTTCGGTATACTGTTTTCTTCATAAATGTTTTTTCCCATTATTTTAACATTATATACTGCGTTCTATAAAATATAATTTTGCGACTTCGCATTTCTTAATGGGAGTCTGATTTTTTCCTTATCTCTGGTATTATGTTCATGTTCTAGATGACTTTAATATTTTTCCGAAATTGTGTGTTTTTTATAGCTAATAATTTTATACAAAAGTATCATGGTATAGGAAAATATTATTTGTCGGTATATTAGTATATTTAATTTATTTAACATCGACTTTACCCTTGTGCATCTGTTTTTTATTCTTCAAAATAATTCTTAAGGCTCTGTTCTGTACTACAGTAATTTTTTTTTAATTTTCTCGGTTTATATTATAAATTATCAACGAAAACCTAAAACTTACGTACAAAAAAACAGAGTATTAATGAAAAAATACGAAACAATATTTCAACAATTTTGAATTTACAGGTAAAAAAAAAACTTGTTTATCAAACATTTTAGAGACGAATTGCAGTCTCGTAGAAGTGTCGTCGAATCGCGGATCAAAGGTCCACCATAACTTATTTTCTAATACTATTATTTACAACTGAAATAATCATAAATGTTAAGCGTAGATAAACGTAATGCAAAAAAAATGCGTTGAATTCAAATAATATTTGTAATAATTCAAATAATATTAGAGTTCATATACCTACGTAAATAAAAAATACAAACATTAAAGGAAACCAAAATTGGAACATAAATCGTGTAAAAAAATATTTTACATATTATTAATCAAATTATTTTAAACATACACACCTACCTACATTTGTGTAGTACCTACAAAAGGAAAACGTTATAAACAGAATGAAACATGGCCAAAATAAGTCAAAGTAACAAAAAGTATTAAGTCACTTTTTATAAATAAAATGCAATTATTTTGGGTAAAACGCATTAATTTAAAACTTCTTAAATATCAGGAAGAAAATAAAAATGTTGAATTTATTATTGACTATTAACATGATTAACGGTCCAATTTTTTTTTATGGATTCCTGGTGTCGTTAATTAGCGCAGCCTTCACAGAATGAATACAAAATGATGCACCAGCTTTACTTATATCAATATTAGAAGCCATTTTTAATTATCAAATGAATAATTAAACGTCAGTAAATACATTTTTATGTAAATTCAATTAACTTAATCACTTTTAGGTAATTAAAAACTGTACACGATGAATTGAGTTATCAAAACAGGCCCACGCATTTCTGATCTCAATTAATTCCGATGTTGGTTTTTTGAATTATTTGTTGATGACAATATTATGTCTGTTACATTGATTTTAATAGCGTCCCGTGTGGTACACGTGGGCAGAGATGCAAATGTATATAGCCTACTCGTTATCATCAAATTTCATCCATAATAATACTGTATACTGTTAGTAATTTAAATTTCAGACCGGATGTTTAATTGTTTATTTTAAATTATAGAAATTACATGCGGGTTTAATTATTGCTGTATCATAGCAAATTATTCCGCTAATTTAATTAAATTACTACTAAGTATTAAACGAGATTTACAATCAATCAAAAATATTTTTTTAATTGTTTAATTTTAAAGTGTGGTAATGACAACCTTTTCACTTTGTTGAGATCAAATTGAATACAAAGCATCATGTTTAATAGCCTATATATGAGTAAATGTTTTAGTGCACGTAGGTGAAAATTCAAAAGAAAGTTACTGAATACTGGCTGTTTTCTAAGGCAGGTTTTTTTTTCTCCTTGTGAGTAACCATCAATAATCGAGAAATCTGAATATTTTTGGTCTTATTTAAAAACAAAACATTATCGTAACAGTTTGTATGCTTTCTGGAAATAAATTAAATATAATGAAATGAAAAAAAAAAAGACAAGACACAATAAAATAACATAAATTAAACCGTTAGACCTCTATAATTATTGTTTTATTTGTCATCCTAATGTCCGCCACCAACATGCCATTTAAAATTTTAGTATCTATAAAGAAGTTATTATTCCGGTTCATTAGGAGCGTACATAGTGGAGACATGCATTTTGTTTTATTTATAAGAGTAGCAGTAACAGTTATAGTTTCACAAATTAAGCTGTTTCGTGAAGACGTTTATAAATAAGAGTTTAGTGCAGTGTGCGAACCCCCCCCCTTCTCACCTCACAAAATTGTTGGAAAACACTGGTTTAGTGAAATGCAAGGGCTTCGTTTCGTTTTTTAAAGTTCTCATCATTTTTTTGGCTTCGCGTTTATGTTATCGCTTTATAACAATTAAAAAATATAAATTAAAAAAAAAAAAAGTTTTTCCTGTTTCTCAATTTTCGTTAGTTAAGAAACAGAAAATTACTAATTTTATTTTAAAAAAAATATTATTATTTAATGCGTTTTATAGGAACCTTATTTTATGGAATAAAATTAATATTTTTGAAGTTAAAAATTTTATTAAATGCAAATAGACATTTAAATTCACAAAATTTTATTTAATTTATACCTACAATTTTGTTTTCATTCGCATTATATGCGTATTATACGTTAATATTAATTTGACATTTATAGTAAATTACCCACGCTAAATTACCAATATTATTTCTAATAAATAAAAAAACTATTTTCATCTATTGCGTTTATGCGCTGCAAATAATCATAAACGATAATCATAGATGATATCAAAAAGTATTATTCCGGCGCACCACCGCGCCGGCATTTACTTACATTATCGTGTAAGTAAATGGCGGGCTTCTTTACCTACATTATTTATGGGAGACATATATTAAATTTAGCCACTTAGAAAAATTGGCATTCCTTTTATATTACTTCGTCAATGTGTTATATAAAAGACTCTTTTTAAAATTTGGTATTCATTATTCAAGACTCGTGTGTTTATGAGCTGCTAATTGTGAATTATTATCAAAAAGTATTATTCACGGCGGACGGCAGCGCCGCCATTCGAAAAAAATTGTGAACTGATTAAGTGCCTCATTACTATATAAAAATTCTGATAATATTGTATGGAGTATGGATTGACGGGTCAAAAACGTAAAAAATAACTCCCACTAAACATAAACTGTGGTTTCTTCGGAACGTAGTTTTTTTTAAAACGGTGTAGTTTTTTCAGATTTTTTTCACAGGTCTTAAAGGTTAAAATTGGTTATGACACTTTCAGTTTAATTTAGTTTTCCGTTGCGGAAACACCTTAAGTTTTTGCTGTTTTTTAACAACGGTAACGACTTCGTGCTGATTAGAATTTTGTTTTCAACTTATACGAATGGACAAGGGCACGGGACTGCGCTATGGGGTGGAGTAAAGATCGGCCGGGGAGTTCATGCGTTTATGTGTATATATGTACTTCTTTCTTGGGAAATTATAACAAGAGTATGTAGGTATAATGGATAAGGATTTGAAGTTAGAGCAGAGCGCGGTACGGGGTGCGGCGGAGCATTGAATTGAATTTCGCGCGAGGCAAAATGTTTTTTTTTGCGAAACTTTTGCGCTGGGTAATTTAGTTTTGATTTTAACCAAACGATTTATTTTTTTCTCTTTCTCAATTTCTCTCTTTAAAAAAAATGAAAAAAATCTTGATTGATCAAAAAAAGATCATCAACTTTCTTTGAGAGGAAAACCTCACGAAATCTTTTTAGCGTTAGCAATAGTATTTTAACACGGCATGCTGTTTTAATTTCGTTAGCATGCTATCGAACTTCCATCACTATGTGTTGGTGCAACCTACGTAAGTGTTGGTCGGCGTAAGCATACATAATGATCAAATAATCATACATCTGACGTTAGCAGGTGGGAATGAAACGTTACAACCGGGAAAGGTCATCGAAGCTATTTATATTCCGGCTCATCAATGTTATCGTGGATGACCGTCACTATTCGCCATAGATATCCTATATCGACACAATCGCGATCATCCAAAATACAGCGAAATGCAAACTAAAAAAAATGTAGGTAGGACATAAACATATTTTCATCTTATTAACTTGGTAAATATATTTAACTTTATATTAAACATCATTATAGGAAATTTAATTGCGTAAATATACATGGCGTTTCAGGGCCAAACTGCGAAATTTCGAAAGAACATGTTCTTAGTCTTCGGAAAAAATCGTTTTTTTTTTTCAAATACTCGTTTTTTTTATTTGAAAAATGCTGTATTCTGAAAATTTCACTAGGATATTTATTTATTTATTTATATTTTTTTTATTATAAACTATGCTTGATAATAAACATAATGTGACCTCACTGGATTGAATGTCCTTATATATTTATATAATTCAAGGTACTTAAGTAAAAAATAAAATTAAACTTATTAAGTATAGCATGTACTTGTACATAATCATAATTGTGGGAAAAACCAATAGTTAAAGGCAAGGCTAAGTGTATTAATATGGAGTTCTACAAAATAAACACCAAATCAATAAATAAATTATTTTTAATTACATTATCGCGGATTAAACTATATATTTTATACTTGAAATGATAATTGAGAATACATATCTCAATTATCATTTCAAGTATGCTTTTATGTACGTATTCTTTTTCTGTTGATTTAAATGATACTCTTATTTTTTTTTTTATACTACTATATTTTACTATTATTTTGGTGATTTTATTGATACCACTATTTTGTATATTTGATTGTCTGTGATTCTTAATTTGTATAATTTTATATTTTAAAATTATTTCTGATTTTTTTTTTTTGCATTGTATTCTTTGGAATTTGGTTATTTATTACATTTACCTTTTTTTCTAGATTGTTATTCTATGTCATAATAATTTGATCTATTTAATTTTACCATGTATTTTTATTTATTGTGGCTTAACACGGGCATAGCCTAAAAAGCCCTAATAAGTTCACAAATATTTAATTTTGAATGAATAAATAAATAAATAAATTTTACAAATCAATGGTTTTTAAGTGAAATTTACTAGAGTTAACCAATTATCGATCTTTTTGATTATCTAAGTATTTTAAAGTAAAAATCTTGGAGATGAAGAACATCTTTAAGAAAGGAATAAAAATGAAAAAAATATTTTCAAGTCTGTATTTGGCTGGTTTTTTCTCTATAAATATAATCAAAAATTAAAAATAAATTGCTTACCTTTGACGTAAATATAACAAGACAACGGCAATTTCGAAACTTACCTGCAAAAAGAAATGAACAGAATAAATACTGCCTATCCATATAAATCTAATTGGAAATTATAAAAAGGTGTTGCGGGCATTTTAAAGATCTTGAATATTTTTATGCTATTTAATCTGGTTGTGGTCCTGTGGCTAGTGTCTCGGACTCACGGACCAAAGGTCCGTGGTTCGAATCCTACTCTACCCCAACTAGATTCCATTTTATAATAGTGAGTTATTTACAACTCGTTGAAAATGGCCCTCAAAATTAAATATTTAATAAATCATAAGAACGCAAATATTTCTTTTTCTATTAAAAAAAATAAAATACGTAGAAATATCAAATTACATTAAAAAATCTTCGAAATTAGAATACATAAATTAAAGCCAGGGTTCGAAGAATACAATTATATAACTGATATGAATATATATTACAACAACAACAACAAACCATCACGCCATTTCCCCGTAAGGGTAGGCAGAGATGATATAACGCCACAACGCTCTATCTTTACATACAGATATTGCTTTCTCTACATTCATACATCTTCTCATACACGCGCGCCGATTATTCCGACTTTTGACATGTACATCTTTAAGTACCTACTTGATGGATTTGGTCATGCCATGTCTTTCTAGATCTTCGGTAATAATATTATGTCATGATTAAAATATATCGTGATATTTATTGCTGATATAATCGTATCTATATGTAAAACAATGTTTTCAAAACTCCAGTCCATAAATGGATTACTGAAAGGACTAGACAGGAAGCTGAGGAATATGTTTCATAAATCAGAATATAATTTTAATTTCATGAAAGTCCTTTCTCATTTTATTCATGTAGGTATGCTTTAAAATCTTTTTTCATATTTCTTTTGAATTTTTACACCTGTAATATTTTGATGTGACTTGACTTGAATGTGAAAGTATGTAGTATTTGTTTTATATTTATGTTTTATAAAAAAATATCGGAAATTAATTATATATTATATGGGCAAATTTGTATTATAAAAGCCCTAAGGGCGTTCAATGTATAAAGATTGTTATATTTTTTTTAATATCGTGATATTTTCAAACCTTGATTAAATTACATAACTATTGTTTGTTTTACATTAAATCTCTTTGAGGGTTGCTGTACCACCCTACCCTTTCCACAGGGGTATAGTATATATTGTGTTGGTACCTACGTTTTCTGCTCGTTGTTTGATATTAAATGTAGGTCGAACATTATTTCGTTATATTGTTTATGGGACATTTTATGAATAGAATGAGGTGGCTGTTTATTTTAATGTGGAAATGGATACATTTAACTCGAATAGTACATACTACAGCCGCGTTTACGTATCCGCGCTGCATAATGTTATTGTATTTTGAAGCAAAAGAAATATAAAACTCGACGAGATTACTAATAAATTCGCGAGATAACCTCCTCCTGAAGATAACTGAATAATAAAACAATTCATTTCCGCGCTTCAAAAATAAATAAATTTCGCGCGAGAAATAATATTAACGTCATGAAAAAAATATTTATGAGATGTATTGCCATCTATCATCGATGTGAATAAACAAATAACGTTTTATCTAAGACACAAACCATTTTCATAAAATAATATCGCCGTTGCGCTTAATAAAACTATGTATCTTTTGATGATGATTTTTATTGAAACATAAAATTTTATTAATAATAAAATGAAAAATCAAGTAACCAATTAAATTCATTTAATTAAATCAAAAGAGGATAGAACGCCACATCACTCTGTCTTTGCATACAGACCTCGCTTCCTCTACATTTATACATCTTCTCATGCACGGCCGCCGATTATTCCTACTCTTGACATGTTCATCTTCAAGTATTTGATGGACTTGATCGTACCATGCATTTCTCGGTCTTCCTCGTTTTCTGCATCCATCAACATTCGCATCGTACATCCTTTTAGCCGTTCTTCCGCTGCCCCTTCGCTCTACATGTCCAAACCAACGCAGCGCCCCTTTCTTGATTCTGTCGATAATGCATGTCTCAGCCTCACATAGCTCACGGATCTCGACATTTGTGCACCTATCAAACATCGTTTTACCACACATTCGCCTGAGGGATCGCATTTCGACAGGATTTAACCTGATATCATTATTTTTCCAATTCCATACTTCGCTCCCATACATTAGAGTTGGCACTAGATACTAGAACCCCATTGTGAACTGGTAGTTTTGCCTCCTGCGATATATATTTATTCGTCAAAGTAGATTCCTAAGCACCGTTCACCCTGTTCCCGGCACTTACCCTCCTTTCCATTCCAAATAAACATACTTCTCAGATACACATTTTTTTCAACCTGATTCAGAGTATCTCCGTTCACACTGATCTCAAATTTAGTTATATTTTCGTACCTTTCAAAAACCATCACTTTCGATTTATCAATATTCATTAGCAAATCGCATTTCTTGCATCCATCGTTGACTTTTGTTACCAAGAATTGCAGGTCTTCTTTGCTGCTAGCAAGAAGCACGGCATCACCAGCATACAGAAGACCACTCATTATACCACCTATTTATATTACATGTTAAAAAAATATTCAGATACGCTGGAATTGAAGAACTAATTCAGTGCTCTATGCACCACTAGATTTTGATAGGATAAATGTTGATTGACTATCTCTTTGCTCTAGTAATGAGAGAACCCTTTTAATACCCCTTCACCGCTCTTCTTTTCTTGCCTCCGCTTTCACAGTAGAAGCTCCTCGATTGTGAAATATACTACCCACTAATGTTAGAGACGCCCCCTTTATTTACATTTTAATTAAAATTAAAATGTCACGATCTAAAAGTTTGAGTTGTTCCTTTCTCCTTCTTATTTCCATCATATCACCTCTCTTCTCCTCTCTTCATAATAAAGTGTAATTTTTTTTGTTAATTTATTGTTTTTAATTTTTGTATAAAATTGTATTCTGTTGAAATATGTCCATGTACTTGTATTTTTCTCAAACTGAACGGTTTTGATAGGTAGGAAGGCAATATGCCCGCCGGCGGCCTCCGTGGTGTAGTGGTCAAGACGCTTGACTCACGCACGGAAGGTTCCGGGTTCGATTCCCGGTGAGAACACAAAAATTAAAAATGTGATTTTTCTCAAGCCTGGTTGTTCTGTAATGTAATTCACCACTGTAATTGGGCATCCTGGCCTGTTGTGGTGCAAAAAAAATTAAAATAAAATGAAATTATATGTATGTAAATTGTATCTGTATAAATGTAAAATAAATAAATAAATAATACAGGGCTTCCCTTCTGTAAAATGTTCTCTCTATCTTCATCTCTATTGTAATATGTTAATATTAACATCTCAAATTCAAAACAAAAATTTGAACAGACTCAAAATGTTGTTAATAAATCCAGCTGGTCCAAGAAGTATAAAAATTGAAAAACATTTTCTGGCGTTGTCTAGTACATAGGTGAAATAATTCAAATAGATTAATCTTTCCCGCATCAATGAAGGTTTCAGATCACAAACATCAACAGATAAAAGAATAAAAGAACACTCAAATAGCCAATAACAGGTCAAAAGCACTGTAGATGCCTAGACTTCTATATTCCCTTCTCTGAAATGTTATTCATCTCTCTTGTTATATGTTAATTATATCATTCATTCGTTCTTACGTTGCCATTTATTCTTGCAATTCAAGCTTGATATCAGATCCTAGTATTATTTTTCTACTGACAAATTGCCTGCTTGTAATTCAACAGGACTTTAAATAGATGGGAAGTAGCATATATTTAAAAAATTAAAAACAAAAATAAAAATTCCCACCTTAATAATATATCGTTTTATACACTTCATGCATGATTGATGAGGTCAAATAACAAGGTGACGCTCGTATTACGTGGATCTCAAAATGGTTTTATAGATTTGACCCAAAGAATATTGTGTCGCGTCATATACAAATTGGGTAAAACCTGACGTCATATTCAGAAAAAAATAGAACACGTCCTATTTTTAGACTAATATTTTAACCAAAATCTGTCAGCAGTCAGTACATACCACGAATGTGATACGCGTATTTTTAGTTGCTTGTGTCATTTTATGTATTTGCCGTAGGTTTTTTTTGTTTCACCGCACTTCTTCGCTTCACTCTAGCCTTTCTTTTCTGGAAATACCAATTTTAAATAAGTTTGACGATCCATGTTATTTTAGAAACCTGATGTTGATTGTTGATCGCGGAGTGATATATTGTTAGTTGACAGTAGCCGCGTCGTCACAAGATAGCTCGTTTTGTCAACCGTGAATCTGTCGTTATCTATCATGGCGCCGATAACATCTACGTGCTGCGCATGCCTAAGCGTAATTTTCAATTCGAGAAACTGCCCCGTTTTAAAAACAGCAAAGAAAATGCAGAATTTCTTGCCAATTAATGCTAAGCAAACATTAGACAAGAGCTTACTTCTTCCACTCCACAATAACGCAGGTGAATGTTATCCAGATGCTAATTCTGAATAAAACGATTGCAGAATGTTTGTATGCGTTGCATCTTTAATCTTTGTAAATTCAACCACATAACAAAACTAAACAAAAGACTCAAGACAACATTTACAAAAGATGTTAAAAATAAATAAATAAAAGTAGAATATGAATTTAAAAATAAAAATATTTTGTAAAATGTCTGTAACCCGTAAGGGTTTATAAATATATATTTTTTTAAAACCAAATATCGCACGCAACTACACTGGCTCAATATCAGGCACAGAAGAAACATTCACATTATATCACTTGTTCACAATATTTAAAAGAATTCTACTTCGCCTGTTTATCTGAGAGAGCTCTTCCAACCTCTATCACAACACGGACTATCTATTCGTTCTAGTGACGAGAAAACCCTTTCAATACCCATTCACCGCTCATTTTTTTAGCCTCCGCATTCACAGTAGTAGCTGCTCGATTATGGAATAATGTACCCACTTAAATGTCAGAGACGCCCCCCTTCTTTATTTACATTAAAGCACGTATGAAATGTCACTTCTTGAATTTTTAAGTTTTTCTTTTCTTCTCCCTCTTTCCTTCCCTCTTTATCCCATCTTCTCTTTATAGTATGGTGTGGAAATTAAGTCTATTTAGATGTAGGTTTATTTTTATATCAATCTTTTTAAAAAATATTATAATGAATATTCATATACCACAGATTTTCTCAAATTGAACAGTTTGGGTAGGTACAAAGAAATCGCCTTAAGGCAATATGCCCGCCCCTTATGCATATGCTTCTAAACTGTATATGTATATGTGTTTAAATAAATAAAATAAATTAAATTCCCAAGCAAATAAAAATACAAGAAACTGCACAAGATCCTACGCAAGATCAAGAAATTCGAGCTTCAGCCAATCCAAAGAAACTTGTTTCAAACAATTTTCTAAAGCATACAAAATAAAAGGTTTTTAGAAACACAACCACTCTCCGAACACGAACCAAACGCGCGAAGAAACTTTTATGGATAGTAAATATAATATTATACCTATATTAGAATTAGGGTGACCGACCCTGTGTCCTCATTGTTCTGCATTGTGACTAAACAACTAAATCCTGGAAAATTAGTTCAGCCCACTGAAGGGCTTATGAGTGATCTCGTTTTATTATGTAACAGTTACGAAATTTTAATTAAATTCGTTTCAGCTAAAATGCACTTGTCTCCTTTGCGACAATTAATCCACAATGGAAAATCAGACATTATGCAAAACTTTAAAATCAATTTAGTTTGAAACCTATGTCTCGATTATGAACGCTATCTTCATCTGTATATATCGAGTCGGTATACTTAACTTCTGTACTATATGTATCGTACCTCGGTATGTTCTACCTACTTGTCATATCGACATCATATGATCGAAACAAGCCAATGGAATGACCGCAAACAATCAGTGCGCGTTTCTTACGTCATTAACATTTAAAATAGTTCTTATTTATAGTTTAAATAGGCTTCTGTAATAAAAAGCCCTCACTCCAAAGCGATTATAAACTCCAATTCAAGCAAAAAATGCTCGCCTGAACTTGAATTTTGTATGACTTTTGGAAATCACCTAAACGGTACGCTTAACGATCGTCTGTATGTATCTACTGATCGACTACAAAGCCGGCTCCTTTAACGTTTCGATACATACATTCGGAAAGATAGTAAAACAGATGGAAAAAATATAATAACTAAATTCTTTTTTTAGAGTGGTAACTTTCTAACGCCTAGATAATAGGACAAAAATATATGTTAATAGGACAGAACCTAGCGACATTATTTTCACATCTAGGCGTTCATTTTATTAAAGTGACAGTTATATCGGAATTTAATTCGACTTTAAAATTTAATTATTTCTCTCTTATATTTTTAATATGCTTTTGAGAACAAAAGTGACAACCTCAAAACGATTAAAATTTTTAATAAATCATAATTAAAGGAAAAATTGCCCGGTGGAACAAAATTTTTGACACTTTAAATGCATTGATAAACGTATCGAGGGGTTCTAGACCCGTCGGTTTATACCGATGGGGGAGGGGGGGGTAGGTAGTATATCTTTATAATCGCAAGAGGGAATTTATCTTCAACTATACCGTCAAGGTGAAGGTATGACGTCGGTATCTTCCCATCATAATCGAGGCACAGTTGTCGTCCCGAGGGCTGTGTCGCCGGACTCTGTATTAAGACAAACAAGTGTTTCCTATTTACTATTGAAAAAAATGGCCCCAAATATGAAATATTTGGGTAAATCATGAGAACGCATTTTTTGGAGTTAGGTTATTACAGTTCTTACCAGGTATTTTGATCTAAAATATGTATTCGTATTGTATAGTTTAATATAAATTTTTCAGGGTGATTTTTAATGTAATATTTCATAGGACTGGATCTAAAATAATTATTGTATATACTTCTTAATTAATTATAAAATCATCGAGATAATGTATTAATTAAGTAAATTCAGTGCCCTGTTCCCACTGCCTGTTCGCCTCTGAGAGCGGACAGAAAAATGCTGTTATGTTTATTAGATATTTTTTTGTTTAAATGTTAATGATTATTTGTATATTACCATTTATAAAAATTTATTACAACAGAGAGGAAGACATTTTTGAGAAGGAAATATTGAAGTCAAGGCATTTACAGGGCTTACGACTTAAAAAAACAGCGTACTGGTGGGACACGTGCTGTAGGAAGCTGACACCAACGTGCGCTGATTGTAATAAAAATATTTTTTTAATGTTTAATCTTGTGGGAAAAAGAGTTAATAGAGGAAGGGGAGGAAGGGGGGAGTACGAGTTTATTTATGTAGCACTTCAAATACAAAAAAACATTCCTACTTTGGGGGGCTTATTGCTAAAATAAATATCTTACAGCCAACCAAAAAACAGACCAGTCAAAAGAAAAAATATGTATTATTTGAAATACAACTAGTCTGATAATTTACATAATTTAAGGTTAACATACAGGGCCAATGTATTGGGAGGCTAAAAACGGGATGTTCCGAATGAGACAGGACAATTGACCACCTTTTTCGAGAAACATACATAATACATAAATGTGCGTATACTCGGGACTTTGAAAGTCAATTTTTGAAGTTTCTTACTAAAGTAATCCGACTCGACCAGGCTCCGGAAGGACGCCAGCATTCCTTTTCTTTAGAAATTGCGTTTATGAAAAATTCATACAAAATATTAATAAAATACCAGCATTAATCAATTTCTGACATACTCGTACATCTGGCGGTGAGTAGAAAAAGCAAACGTGTGCATCTTAAAAATAATTTATTAACGACCTATAAAAAATCATTTTACCTCAAATATGAGAATTAATGCAACGGAAATGTTAGTAAAATAAAATTAGTTAATGTTTTCTTTAATAATCGTGCTCAATTAAAATTCATTATTTTTAT
This sequence comes from Micrasema longulum, assembly GCF_059751315.1. NCBI lineage: Eukaryota > Metazoa > Arthropoda > Insecta > Trichoptera > Brachycentridae > Micrasema > Micrasema longulum. Next base: position 221,290 of record NW_028277956.1, read on the forward strand.
TATAATATTATAAAGTTGTTTGCTTGCGTTTCAGCGTCATCAATGACGCAAACCTTAGATAATATTGACCCGTATGCAAGATCACGATAGTACTAACTATTGTACAAAAGGTGGCGCTAATGCATATTTAGTAATAAAAAACACGGCTTTTTTTTACTTTCTTCACATCAAATCCGGATTTATTAAAACTAGATATTAAAAATTAAACTAATTTTTCTTCGATAAAACAAAAAAATGTAAAAAGAAAGCATTGTATTTCGGCGCTCTGCTTTTCTTCTGGAATATAATGATTTAAAAAAATAAAACAACAAATAAACAACGCTAGCATAAGATTACATTAGGAAAAATCTCATTCCGAGTTCCGAAGCGAGGTGACTTGATTTCACCAAACAAAATTGCATTTCCCCGTCGTATGCAAGATATTCCATATTTTAATGCTATTCTAGTAGTTTGTAAAGCTTTATAAAGCTCTAGTTTCCTACTAGCACCAGCCAAACTGGCGCTATTTACCCCGGCTAGCCTCCCTTAATTCTCCACCCTCTAGGCTACGTAAGACGGTTCCATAGCCTCACCCCTGACCCCTGTATTCATAGCATTTTTATCCCACGAAGGGGCTCGGGCTCGTCCAACCCCTTAGCGATGGTGAAAATTACTTGATGTTTAGTATGAAAATATTACGCTAAATTATTTATTTCGAATGTCATTTTTTAGCGATCGATGCATAAATAATGATATTAAATCTTTGTGTCCAAATACTGGATTTAATAATAATAAATACAAAAAAAGTGATAGTGAGCAAGCACTATCCAAGCGCAATAAATTATATTTTATTTATTTTATTAGGTAAACAAAGAGTATGTGCACATATATTGCCAATTTCTTTGTATATTAGTGTAATAAACTTATGCACACACCAAAAAATTTTTTTACTCTTAATACAATAATTTGAATTATGTTCAATATAATAAATGTAAAAGAAACGAAATGAAAAATATGTATATAATAATAATAATAAATTACCTATTGATTAACAAAGGGGTTTTATTTCATTTCAAAGTTAGTGGCGTATTGCCAGATTGGTATAAATGTCATGTGTTGATATAAATATCATTGTCCACCTGGATATCAAAGATGAATAAAGTGAATTTAAAGGATTTCGGAAGTTTAGGAAAATTTAGTAGGATTTTGGTGTATTGTAAGTAGTAAGGGTCGAGTGATTAGATAGTTCGGGGTGAAAGTAAGGGATCTATAACTTAATAATAAATAAATGAGTCACGCCTTGTGTTTTTATTTATATAATGTATAAAATGTCCATTTCGATATAATATGCATAAATTACTTATTTTTAATTCTTGATAAAATAAGTGATTCGGCCCAATCAACACGGAGCAAGGCATTGAAAAAGTAGAAGAATTTCAGTATAAATACACAATGTACACTGCAATAATTTTTTTATTTATTTTTGATAAAATTGTTTACAAAATCAAAAAGGTTTTATGTATACGTAATTAATACTAACGATTCTACCTCTCTAAAATAGCAAAAATCCATGTTTGTTCGTTTTACATTAATTTAGATTATTTAAACAGATTCCTTAAAATGAGATATTATATTTTAAAGGGAACATAATTTTCTACTGTATGGAGTTCAGTATCGGATAAGTCTCGTGTGTTTTTTAAATTTAGATGACAATGTTTTAATATTTGATAAAGATTTTTAGAAGAGTGTTTTTTCCCTGCGTACAATAATTAAAAGCTGCATTATATCATCACATCTATGCAAAATTAAATGAATATGTGCTTTTTATATAAATGTTAATATTATTTAAGTCCCGAATTGAGAAATAGTAACTACTGGGAATGTAATTCACATGTATTATAATTTGTATTATAGGATTTATATATATAATGCAAATTTAAAATATTTGGAAATCGAGGGTTTCGAGAATTTGTAAATAAATGTGTGTTTTTTTTTCTTTGAAAGTTTGTATAATAGATGCATTTGTCATCAATTGAGGGTACATCTAGTTCTTAAAATAAATAAATTTAAAGGGTAAGTTCTAGGTTTTTTACGATTATTTTTTGTACAATCAAAGGCGGATGTAAATTTGACTTGCAAGGTCCTCCTAAGCCTATAACTCCATACTGCAGAATAGACTGTATGATTGCGTAGTAAACAGTTTAAATATTTTTTTGGGGAGAGACTGTTTCTTTGTCTAACGAATACGTAAATAACTTTTCTAACTCTTTTTACCATAATACTTACTTGTGATTTCCATTTCATATTACTATCCAGAATAATGCCAAGGTACTTTATATCATTAGATTTTTTATATTGTCGGATATGTTTTGAGGCACATAAAATAATGATAAACATCGTTTTCATTATTGTGTGTAATGATATTAAAATGAGTAAGAAGATCACAATGATTTAGTAAAAAAGAAGTTATAGTTAAAGTTGTGGTCAAATCGCGTTTTTTTTATTCGCGGATGACTTGAAGCTATTTTTGAGGGTTAAAACTTTGGATGATTTTCGTACTCTCCAGGCGGATATAATAAACGTATCTGAATGGGGAAGACGAAATAAATTATTCTTCAATATTTCAAAATGCTCAGTTATGTCTTTCACCGGGGCCCACAAAACGCTTTTCTTCCGCTATAGAATGAATGACCAGAATCTTATGCGGACTTCGAAGGTTGAAGATCTGGGTATCACTTTTGTGAGTTCCCTGACATTTTATGATCAGATCGAAACAGTTTGTAGTAGTTCGTTGAAAATGTTAGGATTCGTCTTGCGTACTGCCAGGGTTTTTGGTAGTACACGAGTACTGAGAATTCTTTATAACTCATTGGTGCGAAGTAGACTCAAGAGTGGCTCGATGATTTGGGGACCGTGTGAGTTGAAGTACTCTCTTATGGTGGAGAGGGTTCAGAAGAAATTTCTTCGGTTTCTCTACATGAGGGAGTGCGGATATTATCCATGGCTTTATCCCACTGAGTTCCTCCAGGGTATGTTTGTTTACAGCAGTTTGAAGACTAGAAGGAATGTGTATTTAACTACGCACTTCTTTCGGTTGTTGCGCGGTATTATTGACAACCCTGAAATTATGCGGAGCATTAGCTTTTATGTTCCGGATAATTACCTTAGACAGCGTCAGCATAGACTGTTTTACATTCCAATATACAGGATTAACCTGTCAATGGTTGTGCTTGTTAGAAGGGTTATCTCTATGTTGAACAATATTACTTTGGACATTGACATGTTTCACGTCTCTGAGGGAGTTTTTCGTTACAAGATTCTCTTACTTTTTTAACATATTATTCTCTGGATATTATGTATACTTATATGTTATTTTTATTTATACCTAATTTTACCTTCTTATTTTAATTATTTCTATATTTATGAATTAAGATTGTTCATTTTGTAATGTTCATAAACGAGTATATGAATAAATAAATTGAAAATTGAATTGAAAATGAAAACATTTGTCATTTTCATAAAAATGCACCATAAAATTGATAGGTGTCTGATGATAGTATCTAGTATCATACAACATAATCCTTGAAAATAACATAAAAATAAACATATAAGGACTATCTTATCTCCGCTTTCCATTACACGAATACGAATTCAATGACCCGTTTAATCAAATGGGTTCGAAGTTGTTACATCATACCTGGATCCCATTCTTTCTTTAACCTTAGATTAGTAACCACCTTATTAAGGACCTTCGTCGTAGTTGCGTGACCTAATAGACCTTCCGGGAAAGGCCCAGTCCAATTACGGATGTATTGTACCAGGACGAGTTTTCCTCCCCAATCCTTTCTACCCTCACATAATCTATGATATTAGGATTGCAAAGGATCTCCAAGTAAGCGGTTTTCCGTTTTTATAACAATAGAAATTGGAAAGAAAGTCAATTCGAAATTAAATTGTGGAAGAAACCAGATCCTCGCGACGATCGAAAATAGTAAAGTATCCAATGAAAGTAATCCGTAAAATTTATTTCGTCAGAACATGTTCAGATTAATTTAATATCCTGTAGATACAATATGGTGAGGTATTGTATGTATAACCAAGTACCAGCGGCGTGCGATGAAATATGTATTTAGATTCCATGGTCGATGTGGCATTATAGGCAACATGACCAAAACACTTGAATATATTATTTTTATTATCTATGTTTAAAGCATTAACTTTGTGGTAATTTTTTTTAACTAATGTTAGTAAATATTTACCCAACCACTTACAGTATTTGTATTCATAAATTCAAATCACAGCTTTAATAAGTATATGGAAGTTAAAATTTTACATACTAAAAAACGACTGAAATTGAATTCATTGAGGTGTTTAACATTAAAAGGCTTTGAAAAAGAATTCACCAAAATAATCGAACACAGCAGACATTTAGATTTAAAAATTGACCAATCGTATAAATTTCAACCTCCTAGCCCCACTCCTACCCAAACCCTTACACCCAACCATCCTCCTAAATATTATTAACTTTATATTTAGCGCGAGTTCGGAGACTGCATATAATTTATGTATTTTTTTGTAAATACTATGAATACTACAGTAATGGTAAAGCTGAAAGTGTATTTTAGTATTTGCACGTTGGTGTGGTGAGTGTCCTGAAAAAGAGACGGGTACGTCTCGAAACCGGTAAACATAAAAATTCATGACAAATGATAAATAAAGCGAAAATTCGTTTTTTTTCATAATACGTAAAATACTTCAATTATGTATTTAACCAGCTTTATTAATTTTTAAAGTCTGGCTGACCACACAGCTAAATTATGTATTTTGCAGAAAACAGCCAGATCTATTTTTGCGATCAACACTATTTTCAAAAGGAGATTATTACAGCTTTTTGTATGAAAGCGACCTGGATGGTTTGAGTAGAACATTGAATTTACATTACTGCACCAAAAAACACTAGTATATAATTTTTTCAAAATTGGGGACTTTTTAAAATTCTTTTTTAAACTTTTTTAAATTCAAGTCGAAAATTCAAATCAATTTATTTTACCACAATAATACAAATAACGAAATATTTAAGGTGTTATATTGAGACAAAATATCAAACCAGGAACCCTTGGGCAACGCTTCGATATTACTAAGGTATAATACTCATGGTAAAAAAATCATTTGCGCGCGGTGGAAAAGACGGAATATTCTGAAGTTTAGGCGTTTGAAAAAAATATGAAGACCGACGGTTTTACAATTTCTTTTTTATAATTATAAATATACAATTTAGCCCTGTTTTAGCAAAATAAATTAAAAATCATGAATACGCCGGTTATCTCACATCATTGTCAATAACCGCCTGAATCTGTTTCACACAAACATCGGCCACATAACAGCATCTCTGTCTTCCTTATGAGTTCTATCTTCGTGCTCTCTCTTATTCATATTTATTTATTTATTTGACACATATACATATACATATAAGGGCGGGCATATTGCCTTAAGGCAATTTCTTCCTACCTACCCAAACCGTTGAGTTTGAGAAAATTATAAATACATGAACATATTGAATTTTACAATTTTATACAAAAACTAAAAACAAAGATTAAAAAAAATATATTTATGAAGAAAAATTAACACTATACTATGAAGAGAGGAGAGGGGATGGGAAGAAAAGAAGAAGGATAAAGGAACAGTTTAAATATTTAGAAAATGACATTTTAATATTGACTTAAATTTAAATAAAGAAGGCGTCTCTAACATTAGTGGGTAGATTATTTCAAAATACTCGAGCGGCTACTACTGTGAAAGAGGAGGCAAGAAAATTAGAGCGATGACAGGGTATTAAAAGGGTTCTCTCTTTACTAGAACGAAGAGATAGTCCGTGTTGTGATTTATTTCCGTATTGGGGTCACATCCATTTTTTGCGTAACGAAAATAAATATTTTTTAATTGAAATCCAGCGTAGTTTTAATCCCAGCCCAATCCGGTGTGAAAATGTCCATTTGATGATCACAAAAAAATAAGAGAGAAATATCAATTTTTTCAAGTATTGTATCGTATGTAGACTAGTGTGACATCGCAGTCACACAAAGGTTAAGTATTATCAATCGCAATGTAATATTCTGCACCCCTCTGGAGTGGACGTATGTACTAAGTAAAGTAAACTTCCCTTGAACAGAAACGGAGAAACGTAAACTCAATACTCTAGAGAATGCTCGTGTTTTGATAGAAAATATTAACTTGGCTAAAAAGAAAAATAAACATCCCTGGGGACGCTCTTAAAATTAATTTATCTGATTAAAGCTTGTTTGTTCAACATCGTTAAAAACAAATAGCTTTATCAAAACATCAATCGAGGTGATGAAAATAAAGGGTTGACGGCAAAAACGGACTCATTTGACAACGAATTTTACAGGAGCGCAACAAGAAGAAAAATAACCTTTAAATTAATTAATACTTTATTTTATTGGGGACTAGCTTTTACAATTGCCTAGCTTGGAACGGGGTATGTACCCTTGTTAGCTGGGCAAAGTGAATATGGAATTGTATTTTGATAAAGAGTGTGAATAAATAAATAAGTAAATAAATAAAAAAAGCTGAAACCTTTATCACGTGGGTAAGATTCATCCGGCTGAACCAAATCACCTACTATTATTATTATTATTATGGATAACTTATACTGCGCCATTTTTGTAATATAATACCGCAAGGGCGCTTTACAAAGTGATTATATAAAGATATAAATTTAATTTAAACTTTTCAATTTCAGAAAAATAATGTACTTTGTCATCACATGCTAAGAATTTATTCAAATGATTTAGAGAACATGTGGGTTTTAAGTTTCTTCCGAAATATCATTTCACTCCAAAAGACGATTGGTAATCTAGCTTCAATAGGTAAATGTTGTTAACTATCAAATATAAACATTTTGTCAATGGGGTCTAGAATTTCAACGTTCAATCCATGCGATCAGTTGCTGTAGGACTTGTAGTAATGAAACTCTTTTTTTTTTTTAAATAGTTTTTTTTTGTTTTAAAAAAAAAACATTAAAACTCTTAACTTCATTGTCGAATAAAAAAGGAAATGGGGGCTACATTTCTCACTGTCCATGCGCTCTGTAGCTGCAAGACGTGCTGTAATCTAGCTTTCATTTGTAAAAATGTAATATATCATAATTAGAGACGAGGAACCAGAATCCCAACTGTCCATGTGCTATTTAGCTGCAAGACGTTTTAGGATATTTATTTATTGTACAGCGCCCTTAAGGTAATTTTCACAAAAATGGCGCTGTTTTAAGTATCCAAATATAATCATAATAATAATAACAATAAGTAGAAATATGTTTACATTACTTGAGCCAATGAAGAAGTTTACAGGTTTTTAAAACCATTTTTTAATTTGTCAATAGAAAAAGCAAAAAAAGTTTTGTAATTTTAAATTATTCCACCAGCGACATCACTTGTTGCCGTCGGTGAGTTGTCCTGACTGGTAAGTTGGCTTCCTGGAAACTGGAAATCTATCACATAGATCGAAAGAAAATATGACGTAGTTTAAAAAAGTCAATGTTTGTTTTTTTTTTCTTCATACATTTTTGAGAAATATCGCCGTACAGACGCTTTAATTTTTACCGCGTGCAGAAAAACATTTATTTTATCCAATTCCCCGTAGCACCGAACATCTTCTTTTAAAAAATCCACTGTTAATCTAATAATATGGAAGGAGAGACTTTACATAATAATTTGTGTGCGCCGTTTGTATTCATGTGTAAGTAGTCTGTAGGTGAAAGGGGGTGTATGCGCGTGTGAATAAAGAGTTTGTACTTGAATGTTTAAAATGTCCTCGGCACGAGTTACCCAGTGAGGACTTGTTATTTTTTATTGGTGTGGCGTCTGGTAGACAATATTATTTCGTAAATCATCCAATCGTAAGACTACACCGCACCGGCTGGGAAAATTGATATATTTCGTTTTCCATTGTCAGTTTTTAGAGTACAAATACTTACGGCGATAAAATCAAAATAATTTTCATTATTCCAATGCTGTAAAAATCACTCTCGACTGTTTCTGTTTTGCCTATCTACACCTTAATAGTACTTACTGCAAATTTTATTTTTTTCACTTAACACTGTTATAGTTTTTCAACTTATTTTATTATATACCTAGGACCTACCTAGTTATATGATGATAATAATAATATAATAATAATCATAGTTTATTAACAAAAATAACCATTACTATATCTATTACATACACACTTAGGTAATAGATTTCTCTGGATCATGTCTAATCTGACTAACTAGGTACAACCTGTTTTAAGGCAGACATTTTTATGCAAAAATAATCAATAAAATATATAGATATAGTAATGGTTATTTTTGTTAATAAACTATGATTATTATTATATTATTATTATTATCATATAACTAGGTAGGTCCTAGGTATAAAATAAAATAAGTTGAAAAACTATAACAGTGTTAAGTGAAAAAAATACTTACTAGTTAATTTACTATACAGTTATACAATATTAATTTATACCATTTATTATGTAAGAATGTATTTTGAGTATATTTTCCGATCCTTCTCGACCTAAACCCAGTAACCATTTTTTGACAAATTTATTCAATTGAATCTGGGTCATGGTTTTACAATGTTCGGGTAACATATTGAATATTTTGGGGCCCAGAAACCTGAAATTTCTTTGCCCGAATTCAGAGTTTGTGATAGACCCCATGACCCATCCTCTAGTTTGACTTCAGGTAGTGTGGGAGTGTTCCTTTTGGGATTTGGTAGAATAATTTCTTTTCACAAACATTATTATTCCAAAAATATATAATTGCTTTATATCTAAGATCACAAATTCCTCAAATAACTTGATGCTAGGGTACCTGAAGGGCTTTTTAAAAATTCTTTCAACTATTGATTTTTGAGCAGATTCGAGAGGTTTTAATGTTGATTTATTAGTGCCTCCCCATCCTATTTGCCATAGGTAATAATTGAGTTACATAAAATAAAATATAGTTGTTTAAGTTTAATTAGGGATAATATGTTACGTATTGACTTGAAGATATGGGAAAGTTTCCTAATTTTTTGTGTTATGTATTCTATGTGTTCTGTCCATTTAAAATATTTATCAATAATTATTCCCAAATATTTTATATGGTGTACTGATTCAAGCATTTCAGAGCATATTTTTAATTGAAGGTTTTGTTTAGGCTGTCCCACTGTCATTTTATTAAATGTTTTATATTTTGTTTTGTCAATATTTAAAGGTGAGATATTGTTATCCAGCCACATTTTTAGAATATAGACACTGTAACCAAATATTTAAATTTTGGGGGACATTTTCAACTAGTTGTAAATAACTCGGACCTCTGATCCGTGAGCCCGCAACACTAGCCCTGGGACCACAACCCAGTTGTATGAATTGACCAGAATTAAATTAACTTAACTCCGCAATGTAAAGATTTTTTTTCAATTGTGAATTGAAGGTGCCAAGTAATTCAAAAGGAGATTAAATTCTGGTTTCGCACATCACACTTTCATTCTATTGTTTTCCAATGTACCTTTGATTATCAATTACACTTTGCGAAAAATTCAATCCGACGAAACATTATCAAATTTCGTCCTGTCAAAATTTTCCTTAAATATAATTTCAATAATATTTTAGTTAGAGTTTATTATCAATAAATTTTCAGCAGCATGAACGTAAACAAGAAATCGTTCGCATTCTTTTCCTAAAAAAATAAAATTGTGCAAACGACACACGGCATAAAAACCCGTAAATACTCATTGTGAATCTTTGCCCAATCTGCAACCCTTGGTTTACTAAACTCTGCACAGCCTATAATGTAAAAGTTAAGAAATCTTTAAAAAGTTGGCAGAAAGTCTTAGGGAAGCTAAAAGCGTTTGAACTTAACGATCAAAATGCTTTGTTTCCATTAGCGATAAATAATATATTATGCAGAATTACAGATGAATTTAAGTTAGGCATTTTAATTTTGGTTAATAATATAGTGTTATACTAGTAAGTACATTTACGAGCTAAATACTTTATATACTTTACTTTTTCAGTGTACAATACGAAATTTAAAACTAAAGATTACACAAACATCACTCTGTCAGATTTAAAATTTACACTAAAAATGCATTATGTAACTTAGTAGACATTATAATAATAAATATATACATCTCCCTTCCCCTCCTTATCCTCTCTTAAAGCATTCTTGTCCTAATCCCGCCCAATCAACAGTAACTTAATGTTCTTAAAATAAATATTAAAAAATTCTTTGATTATTGAGTACATGAAAATAACATTTTTATATGTATAAATTATATGTATTTATTTAATATGTATCATATTTTCTTTACTAACTTTGTATACTATGTGGGAATCTGTTATTAGTTCTGAGTTTATACTCTATATCTGTTTGTTTACTATAAATATGTATGGAGAACTGTTTCCTAAATAAAATAAAATAAAATAAAATAAAATAAAATAAAATAAAATAAAATAAAATAAAATAAAATAAAATAAAATAAAATAAAATAAAATAAAATAAAATAAAATAAAATAAAATAAAATAAAATAAAATAAAATAAAATAAAATAAAATAAAATAAAATAAAATAAAATAAAATAAAATAAAATAAAATAAAATAAAATAAAATAAAATAAAATAAAATAAAATAAAATAAAATAAAATAAAATAAAATAAAATAAAATAAAATAAAATAAAATAAAATAAAATAAAATAAAATAAAATAAAATAAAATAAAATAAAATAAAATAAAATAATATAAAATAAAATAAAATAAAAGAAAAGAAAATAAAATAAAATAAAATTAAATAAAATAAAATAAAATAAATAAAATAAAATAAATAAATAAATACAAATATACTAGATGCGCAACTAAGTTTCCGGGTTTCACACATAGATGACACTAGCGGCTCGTGTGGTGAACATACATGTCAGAAATTGTGATTGTTTTATAAGTTAAACAGCTGTCAACAATAAACACTCGTAATACCAACTTATATCGCAACTAAAAAATATTTTTTCCTTTGAAATTTTGCTTTTGCTGCATGAAAGAAAGAATTTCCTGCATAAAATTATTACTAGCAATGGAAAGTGGATCTTCTTCATCTTCTTCTTCGCCTTCTGCCCTCCACAGCTGAATATAGGGCTCTTCCATATCCTTCCATTTTTTTCGGTCGGTTGCTGCTTGCAGCCAATTTTTACCCCCATAGCAGGTATGTCGTCGGACCATCTTTTTTTAGGTCTGCCGACGCCTCGCTTATTCTCCCAAGTTCTCCATCTTGAAATTTTCGGGGTCCATCTTGTGAGATATTGTTTCGCAACATGTCCTGCCCATTGCCATTTTAGTCTTGCACACGCGATTCATGATATCCGCTATTCTGGTTCATCCTAAACGCAAAAAATCGTGGCTTTCACCTAACGAACCATCAACATCGACAGCATGGCCAAATCGCTTCGGAAAGAAGACAATGCTCTGCGTTTGGTGGAACTATAAAGGAGTCCTGTACTATGATCTGCTGAAAACAGATGAAACTGTCAACAGGTATTGCTACCGACAACAACTAGTCAATTTAAAACATGCATTGCTCGAAAAATGACCAGAATGGGGCATGAGAAACGAACGATACGAGAATATTGCAGCACGACAACGCTCCGTGCCATTGCACTTCCATGGTCCAGGACACCGTCAAAACATTGAAACGGGATCTGCTACTGATCACCCACCGTATTCACCAGATCTGGCTTCTTCTGACTATAACTTGTTCCGGTCGATGGCCCATGGATTGGCTAGGCTACATTTGGCCAATTTCGAAGAAGTGCAAAATAAGTTGAATGAATGGTTTCAGTCCAAAGACGCATAATTTTATCGTCACTGTATTCATGTATGACAGAGAGATGGCAGAAATGTATAGATAGTGAGGGGCGATACTTCGAATAAACAAATGTTTGTATTTCTCTTAAAATTTGCAATTTTTTATTGATAAAAAAACCCGGAAACTAATTTGCGCACCTAGTAAATGTATAAGTACAGGGCTTTGCATTACAATTTTTTGCATGTGTAGAGCAAACATATATTATGTCTGCCCTATTTATTTAGATTTTTATCTCATTTTTTCCTGACAATGCATGGTATGGTATGTGTATAGAGTTCTATTGTATTAGCCATAATAGTTTCAGATCTTGAATGATGGGAACATACATCGTTTAATTAAAATAACAAATGCCCTTTACGGGTATATGCATATCTTCTATGGATAACGAATTTTGTGTTTTTATGTCTTATTTTAAATCGGATTAAGTTTACTCCCTAAGGATCGGAATTAGTAAAGGTCAAGATAAAATTTGGCGATTAAGGATTTTATAAAATGAATCCTTACAGTCCTGCAGAATGTTATATGCCTAAAAATAAACTAATCCAAACTTTAATTTTTTTAAATCACAATTCTTTATCTTCTTTCCTATTTTTCAAAGCTTTAATCAATCATTGAAATATTGTCTTCATCGAAATCTATCATTTCACTGTAATAAGTGTCTTTACCCTTGTATAAGCCGCAGTTCTGCAACTTATAGTAGTCGGATTTAATCTCTTTTCTTAAGTTTTAAGCCTTCGTTTATAAAGACCTTTAGACCTCCATAGTTTTCTCTTCCTTGACGACCAAGCGGGATTAGCACTGAAGAAAATTTAAATTATTTACATATTTTAATTAGCTTTGGCATGACTGTTTTGCCATGAGATTAATTATTTTCAAATTAATTGTTGTAATTTTAGAGCCGAATCTTTTTTTTTTTAATTATCGCGTGTTTTACGGTATACCTTTTTCATTGTTGCGTCCTTAATGGCACATATCTTAATGGTTATTTGAACATTAAATATTTTAAAGTCGGCCTCTTTGTTCAGTGGTATATGCATGTGGCTGCCACGATTGAAGTCCGGGTTCGATTTCCGACAAAACCGACACGATATATTGAGTTGAAAGAGTGTTTTTTTTTGCACCACAACAGGCCTGGAGGTCCAATTACACTGGTAAATTACAGCACAAAACACCCAGGCCTTAAAAAAATCTCGTTTAGTTTTTGTGTTCTCACCGGGAATAGAACCCGGAATCGGTATCTCAACCATTATACCACGGAGGCCGCTAATTGCCACAATTTTTCATGATTATGGTGATGATGATAATGTTTATCCGCCTCGTATACTAATGGTCAGCGCGTTTGCCTACAGTACAAGAGATCCTGGGTTCGATTTCCGACATGGTTGACAGATTTATTTTTAAATTGTGACTTTTTTACACTAGTATATTTCATAGTCCCTGTGCCGCGATTATGAACGCTATCTTCATCGGTACATGTCGAGACGGTATAAACTAACATCGATATTTGTGTACGAAAATGTGTATATTTGTATGAAAAGTTAAATTACCTTCGTCGGTAACCTGTAATTAAATATGTTTAAAAAAAAAATGTAAACGTATTATATTTTTCAAACAGAAAACTTAATTTGACTTGTCGATAAAGTTAAAGAAAAATTTCAACTTCCCATTAGAATACGGACCCTAGACTGGCATCTGAATCGTAAGACTGATCATGTTACCTTTATGTAACAAAAGTCAAGATCAGCTGCTTCCAATGCAGGGTACTATGCACAATTAGGTGCAAAAAGATATTGATGGTGGTGATGAAATATATGTATAAAAACATTCTGAATTAAAAAAATCGACATAACAAATATTTGAATGTACTATACAAAAGTAACAAAAAAAAATATCCTTGTAAAATCGAATTGAAATATTTAACTAAAATTATTGTTAGAATTTAAAAAAAAATCATTAAATTATGTTTCTAATCCTATATTTGTGGTGATTTTCTCATGTGTCTGTGTCAACTAATGAGGAACTTCAGCCCTACGGAAAATTGGATACAAAAAATGTTTTCTTGGGCGCGGTAAAAATTAGAGCATTAAATTGTACTGTAAAATTTCTTAAAAATGTGCGAAAAAAAATATAATAAATATTTTAATAAAAACGCACTACTTTGAATGACGTCACTGGTTCATATGAACCATCCAATGATATGAGAGCTTTGAAGGATATCAGGTTTGGTCACCGTAAACGAACCAATCGGAAGAACTGTCATAGAACAACCTCTGACGTCACACGCGGAGTTATTTCCGAAATTCAAAACTTTAAAAAACCATAGCGCTGATAATACGATATATAAAAATATAAATAAAAAAAATTGGCTTAGTTTAATATTCCATTAACAAATAAAAAAATAAAAAAAGACACTGAACTTCCTCATTGCTAGTCTCATCTCAACACAGGACTTATAGTCCCATGGAGTTGGGACTTATGTCTCAAATAATGTACAATAAACTTTTGTATGTAAATAAATAAATCAACAATCCAGATAAAACAGTTTATGTAGTAACTTGTATCGAAAAAAAACAACGTTCTCAATAAAATTTCAATCTAAATTGCAAATTTCGTATGGAAAAGCGTTGTAAAGATTTCCGCCTTCGATTGGAAAATGGAAGCTTAATTCAAGAAAATTATTCCGATAACGTTTGACCTTCTCAATTTGAAATTCAAAATGTGCGTCAAGAGTTAATTCGCTTAATCTATTGACTAACCTATCAACCAAAGTTTGGCCATATACAAAACAACCCAATTTCTTTGTTGAAATTAGTTTTACACACATTATGTATTCCCTTTAGAAGAACTTGGCAAAAGCGGCGTTTCAGAATTTAGCTCATGAGATTATCCAATCATAACTTAGCTAATTTTTCGATACAATGATTAAAGCTGATATAAGTTGTTGATACCCATTATTGTTTACTTAACTTGGTAATCAAGTGTCGTGTGTATTATGAAGTTACAACATTCTATTACAAGAAATAAGATAATATAAATATTTTACAATTTTTTGCGCCACAACAGGCCAGGAGGCACAGTATACCCAGGCTTGAAAAAAATCACAATAAATTTTTGAGTTCTCATCCGGGAATCGAAAATACACGGGATATTTTCTATCGGCCGATAGTCATATCGAACAATAATCGATACTCTTATATTTGGAAAAAAAAATAGCTCAAACAAAAATTCAAAAGTTTTATAGACTTACATATTTATATATGTTATGTCAGTAATTGTAAGTATTTACGGATTTTTAAATCAAATAAGTTTCTTGTAAAATAAATCAATTTCGTTCCCAGCACAGTCTGATAACACTTGACAATAGATAGCAGGAGAAGTACTTTGAGGTTTTAATTGACGCTATTCATCTCTTTGTCAGAAAAGAAGAAAGTTAATCTGAAAGATCTTCCTTCGATAAGGGCCATATTTGAAAAAAGTTCCATGGATTATATGAAAGAAGATTTTTATCCGCAATACAGGTTAGTGATGCGATAATCTAAAATTAAAATCGAATGATCAGCATTTCGATAACTAAGCTATTTGTCATTTTACTGCGTATAACCATTTGTACATTTTGAGAACTGTTATCACTGTAGAATTACGTGGGTCTTCTGACCAAGGGAACTTCAAATATTTTTGTTAGAATGTATAAAAACCTACAAAATTCGTTAAAATCACAAATAAATTTATTAAACCGCTTTTTCCAGGTGTGATTTGAATCCATTGTTCCGAATGTTCTGGTTCCGATAAGTAGTCGATATAATATTGTAAAATAAAATATTAAGTCAGTTACTCGTATCGTATTCTGAAGATAGTACTATTGAGAGGAAACTGGTTGATATTATTTAATAATCCAGTGGTATAAATAAATTAGATTTGTCATTTTTTATTATGAAATTTTTAAGAAGCATACAATATCGTCGACAGTTCGGGTCAGAAAGACATGCCGTAGATCGTAGACCTGGAAAAAGGACATTAGTTCGCACCTGACAAAAAAACCTAGTCAATAAATGTCTTAATGTTATGTGGAAGACTTGGATAGTCTTGAACGGAATATTTTTATTTTTCAATTCTTCTTCTCTGTTTAGATCGTTTTATCTGTTATTGGCTTGATGGTGATTCCCGAGACGCTGAGTTAAAGCTGTCCTTCCATCTCTTTAGTAATCTTCCAGGCAGACTGCGACAAGTTGAAATTTCATAGGCCACGGTATAGGAAATTCTGGATCTGTCCATTCTATCGACGTGATCTCTTCAGAATCTGCTCCACAGCACTATGTCTCGGATATCGCAAGTCTGTCTAATTTCTTGATTCCGGATTCTGTCCCTTAGGGTTTACCCTGCTATGGCCCTTAGTACTTTCGTCTCTGACGTTCTGAGCGGATGTTTTGTTCTTACTGTATTTGCCCTCGACTATATTGCATACGTCATGATTGGTCTGACACGTTTTGTATATATTTATGAACCTTGCTTTCAATTCGCATGCGTTTATTGCGCCATACGATATTTCTGCATCCAGATATTACCGAGGTTTTATTAGTTTGTTGGCTCGCGATTTCATCACATAAATATGTAAAAGACTTGACCTGTTCCACTATCTTATCATCAATCATCAGTTTGCATCTATTAGGATGCTATTTATATATTTATTGATTACTTTTCATTGTAATAAAAAATGTTTTCTATCGTGATAGAATTTTCAATTAGTAATACTGTCTCCCGTCAAACTAAGGATAACAGTTTCTTTTTACATTTCTGCTCCATGACAATAGTCGAATTATTAACAAAGCACCTTACTCTCATACAACTCTTGCAAATTGTGGTATTTTTTCAGTTTAAAGTTAAATTACGCTTAAAAAAACACCCGTCACATACGAAAATACAGAATATTTAAATAAATGTGTTCTCACTGAGATGCCCAAATTTATTTGCAGGGCAAGGCGTTGTACCATGGACCTAGTTGTACCTAGGTCCTATTAATATTATGAGCAATCTAGTGGGGTTTTTAAAAATATATTGATGGTTTATTTATTTATTTGACACTTTATATACATATACAATATATACATACATATAAGGGCGGGCATATTGCCTTAAGGCAATTTCTTCCTACCTACCCAAACCGTTCAGTTTGAGAAAATTATATATACATGGACATATTGAATATTACAATTTTATACAAAAATTAAAAACAAAGATTAACAAAATAAAAATACATGTAAAAAAAATTAACACTTTACTATGAAGAGTGGAGAGGGGATGGGAAGGAAAGAAGAGGTTAGTAATAATAATGTTTGGATAATTTATATAGCGCCATTTTTGTGAAAATCACCTCAAGGGCGCTGTACACTAAATAAATATCCCAACACGTCTTGCTGCTACAGAGCGCATGGATGGTTGAGATTCTAGTTCCTCGTCTCCAATTATGATTTATTACAATTATGATATATATGAGCTAGATAACAGAACGTCTTGCAGCTACAGAGCGCATGGACAATAAGAAATCTAGCCCCTATTTACATTTTTATATTATTATTATATTTTTTTTTTGTTTGTAGACAATTCACTAGATGGACCTATAAACGTCATTTGAAATTTTCTACCAGGGATGATATTCCGAACGCTCGCGCGGCCATAGAAAAAGCTTTAATCTCGCGTATTTTGTAAATAAGTAAAATAAAAAAGTGTTTTCTACGGCCGCGAGAGCAGTTCAGAATAGCACCGCTGGAAGACTCTCAAAGCGATGGAAGGATAGCTGGGCCTCATCTCTGGAGACTGAGTAGTCTGAGGATAACAGATCGTCAGATCAACAAGAGGACGAAGAAGAAAAGGAAGTATTGTAATTATTATTTTTCAAAATTCGAAACAGGTGTAATGGTCGGCGCGTTTGCCTATCATGCTTGAGATCGTGGATTGGATTCCTGGCAAAGTCAACATGAAATATTGGTATTTCATTGTCCCTAGTGTGGCGTCTGAAGCATGAGTATGATCACCTTACCGTCAAGTAAGTGGTGATAAAATTACGCTGCATTTCATGTACCAATGCAGCGCCCTATGCACCATCGAGTCAGTCAATAAGATCAATAATGGGAAGATAACGATCGTGATATAATTTGAACATGCGCAAAAATCTAAGTAAATAAAACGAA
Source organism: Micrasema longulum (assembly GCF_059751315.1). Taxonomy (NCBI): domain Eukaryota; kingdom Metazoa; phylum Arthropoda; class Insecta; order Trichoptera; family Brachycentridae; genus Micrasema; species Micrasema longulum. Next base: position 239,354 of record NW_028277956.1, read on the forward strand.
CACAATGTTTTATACAAATCGATTAAACTTTTAAGTTTATAATCGATTCTCCAGTAAGCTTCTTATCCGTAAGAAAATCTGCTAACTAGAAGTTTGTAACTTCTATAAGAGCTACTACAGTACATTTTACGAACAACTAATGTTTTAGTAAATAGATATTACTATTGTTTACGTTCACTTGATTTTCGCGTGTTCACGTGTCAACATGGACAAAAGAGTATGGTTTACTAATAAACCCGTCTAAAACACAAATTACGTTTGCAGGTAGTCAAAGATTGCTTAGTAAGCTAGACATACCTTCACTTAATCCTCTTATTGTCAATGGTACCAATATTCAGTACAGGAAATCCGTAAAAAATTTAGGAGTACTAATGGATGAACATCTCTGCTGGCGAGCTCATACTAATGAATTAAGCCGCAAAATATTTTTCAGTCTACACTCACTTAGAAGGTTGCAAAAATTCTTACCCATTAGTACTAAATGCACTCTTGTACAAGCATTACTACTACCCATTCTAGATTACGCTGATGTTTCCATGACTGATTTAAGCTGTGAGCAACTCGATAAACTTGAACGACTTCAGAATACATGCATAAGGTACATTTTTGGTCTTAGGAAATATGACCACATTTCTGATTATCGTAGGCAACTGAAATGGCTCAAAATTAGACAGCGGAGAGACTATCACTCCCTCTCACTTCTGTTCAATATACTTCATAGTCCTAACGCTCCTATATACCTGTGTGAAAAATTTCAACGCTTATCAGTTCATGGTTTACCTCTTCGTTCTCATTCTCAAGGCACTCTCTTAATACCCATACACAATTCCTCTTTCTTCTCTAACTCATATAGTGTCCATGCGGCTCGACTGTGGAATCATCTCCCATCCACCATCAAAGATGTTACTACATTATCTCTGTTTAAATCACGTCTGAAGAATCATCTCCTTTCTCTTCCTTAATCTCTCCTCCTTTCCTTTTTCCTCTTTCCGCTTTTTTCCTTTTTCCCATTGAGTAATAGTTTTGATTTAAGGTAATTTATAAACAAATACGTTTATTTCTATTTTTATATATTTTTCACTTTTTAATCTTTTTTTTTTTTTTTTCTATTGAATATGTTCTGTAACTTGAATTATAAAAATAAAACTTTTATTTTATTGGTTGGTTGGAAGAAATTGCCATTTGGCAATAAGCCCGCCAATGTACAAATAACATTATGTACAAAAAGTTAAATAAATAAATAAAAAATTTCTGGATCGATATAGGATTTTCAACAAAGTTACACTTTAAATAATCGTGTAATAAAATAAATTGCTCTGAACTGTCTAAACTGAAAAGTTTTCAAATATTTCTTGTGGCAAATAGGCCAATAAGACTGATTTTTCGTTGAACTGTCATCATCATTACTATTCCTACGTTTGCCATCACGTCATTTCCCCGTAGGTTCGGCCAAAATAATGGACCGCCACACACACATCTATCTTGAGTCAAATTCCTATTTTCTTCCTCACTCATACATCTTTTCATACATGCCGTTCGGTTGTCTGCTTTTGACATGCCAATACTTAAAAATTTGGTTTATCTGATCAAGCCACGTCTATCTTGTTTGTCCTCGTCCTACGTTACTATTCATTCTTGCCAAATATAACATATTAATATTTTTTTATAATCTATATCCAAGCATGTTCTTTGTATGAAACTGCTATGTTTTAGTATTTATGTAACTTTTCTTTCTTTTTCACATTATATTAAAGTGATTAAAGTTGTTTATTGTAACTTAACAATATTTTGAGTTTGTCCAAATTTTTGTAGACAAGGCCTGGATTCAACTCCCTGGGGAGCTGTTAATATTGACATATTACAACAGAGATGAAAAACATTTGCAAGAAGGTAATATAGAAGTCTAGACATCTACAGGGCTTACGACCTGTCATTGGCTGGTTTAAGTGGCCACTTTACACACTGTGTAACACTCACCATTCTGCCCGTATTTGAACATCTATATTCCTTCAATTCTTCCATCTGTTGATGTTTTTGAAGTTAAAGAGTTTTACTCTTTTAATTCATTAATTAATATTATATAATAATAATACAGAGTGAGAAAAAATATTTTAAAAAAACATGTGTTAGAGGTATACTGTGTATTAATAAATAAATGAATAAATAATGGAGATTTGAATAAGTTCTCGCTGTTAGCCTTTTTACTTGGCAAAATACCACTGCCAACTTCATCGCGAAGCTCCATGCTTAAAATGACAGTATGTATGTTATTCCGCCGAAGTGTAAACAACATATTCTTTCACAAACATGCTGAATTTCGTACTTAAAAAGAGGGTTTACAAGGAAATTTCACTGCACTATTGTTTTTTTAAAGCTGCATTTTGTTTGGTCGATCTCTTTAGTAATCTCTCTCAATAATAAACGACAGAAAACATCTTTCCTATCTTTCTACACTACGAACGTCTTCCTTTATTTGCATTCATCTTACTTTCACGCCCTCTGGTTACCTCTCGACACGCGAAAAATCCCACGTTCACCCGCTTATTTTTCGGGAATAAATCAGATCTCAAGCTGTTCGCAACCCTTCCGAAGCGGGGGGAGTTTATTCGGGGTGAAACATAAATATGCCACCCACGTCAGTCAAAAACCAAATTGAACGCATTAATAAATCACACGATTGGGACTTCCTCACAGTACCGGCGCAATAGTTTTGTTAAATTGAGTTTTGATTTCGTAACACAATTTACACATTCAACGCCAAAATATAAATTGAAGAGACTGTCAGTGCAAAACGAAGTTAGAATCCCAAAACTTATGGATGGAAGTAAACATGGAACTGGCAGAGGAAGAATAAGCATCGAGAACGCGGTCGATATACGATCGCTTAGACGAATGTGTGCGAAATCAATGTATGGCAGGGTTACGAGTGATGAAATCGGACTTTTACTTATTCATTTTTTTTCACTATAAACAATAATAAATAATGTGTTCTTACGTTACCCGTGCGAGGATACTTAATAATAAGCTTTTTTTATTTTTTTAAATGTGAGTATACACAAAGAAGACTTAATAAACAGAGGGAAATTACTAAATCCTCAGACTGTTTTACACACTGCGTATTTCTGTTTTTTTTTTTACTTTTGTATACCTGTATTATTTATATTTTAAAATGTACAATAAAAGAACAAAAACATGACATAAAGAAGACTTAATAAACAGAGGGAAATTACTAAATGTTCAGACTGTTTTAAACACTACGTGTTTCTGTTTTTTTTTACTTTTGTATACCTGTATTATTTATATTTTAAAATGTACAATAAAAGCACAAAAACATGACATAACATACGTTTGTGGAGCAGGTTGGTTTTGGCGAATGAGACAATCCATCTTACTTCTACCTACCTTCACTATCCATTTTTATATAGCCTTTTCGAACATTTTCTCTTTGCTTATTGTTTTAATGGGCAGTGGAAGTAGGTTACAGATTTTAATTGCATAATACTCAAAGTTCCTTTGTCTGAAAGTGTTATTAGTTTGTATCGGTTTAAGTTGTCTTTGTGTTGAGGATCTAGTTATTATATTATTTGTATTGAATGTATTGTTGGGGTTTTGTCTGTCATTTGAGAAATGATAATTTTTAAATGTGGTTTTGTTTTAGCGTATAATTGTTTTGCTCTCATAAGTTGTGATTTGTGGAATATTTCTTACCTACCGTACTTAGAATTAGACGTAATTTTTTATTTTTCTGTATCCTAATACTTCATGTTGTGTTTTTTATCTTTAAATCAAACCTTTTTTATAATTACTGTATTTTTTATTTTAAAAAATACCCGAAACAATAAAAGATCGTACACTATTTTGGCCTGCTATGGTAGGCATTGAAGTAAAAAATTAAGCGCGAGTAATCTAGTGTTAATACATATTTCGAGTAAATATATATATTATGTTTTCTGGTTTCTGCAAAACAAAAGAGAAATAAAACAATTTTTTTTAATATTTTTTTTTAAATACCAATCACCACCAATCTTTTTCTCGTTGACTACGGATCTGTTATAAATTTAGAACCAATTCACGACCGGAATTGTATATTTCTCAGGGAAGTCCTAAGGGACCTTTCCCCCTTTGATTACACATCCTACCTGTTGAAGTTCTGTGTGAATTCTCTCGGTAAAAAGAAATCTGCGATCTTAATTCTAGATGCTTCTTCAATCACTACATTTCGGGCAGAAATTGCCAGAGAAGGCATTTTGACAAAGATTTACGGGCTACAAAACGAAACCGAAAGTAATTTGAAAAAGTAATCACGTCTTTTGGAAATGTACGATTGAAAATGACACAATATCATGTAATAAAATATGTTAAATAACAATCTTATTTATTTTCGCTAGACAGTAACAGTACATGATTCAAAATATTTACAGGGTAATTATTTATTTATTTTGTTCATTAACGCCCAAAAGGCATTCACAAAAAATGAAATAGATGCTAACATACTAAATAATAAACAGAATATACAGAAAAAAATTAGTTAAAAAGGATATGATAAAAAGTTTTACAAAGTAAAAAAAAAAACAATAATAACAAAGGTATGCAAGAAAAAACAGTAAGCATATAAACAAAAAATGCAAAGATATAAGCTTATGAAATAAATTATGTAAAGCAAACAATAAATAAAGTGTTACGGTAAGCAAGAAAGTCATTTTTAAGTTAAATTAATAAACAAGCAAGCATATACGAGTGTTATCACGAAAAAATAAGAAATAAAAATATGTATCCATGAAATGCGTATTTGCCAATACTACAATGCATTTTGATATAATAGTAAAAATAAAAGAAAAACAATATTTATGACGTATTTATCAGTATAACATGCACAGGTGATAAATGTTTAAATAAATTAGGTTAATTCGTTAAACTAATAATAATCATCAGATTCGTTATCATCACGAATATTTTTTTTTATGTATTTTTTAAAATGGGATAAACCAATGCCTGTCGTAGGACCGCACTTCGCCAAGTTTCATCTGACCAACGAACGCCTAAGTGGTGATTGAAAAAAAAAGTTTCCATAAACCTGGGCCGCGATTATGATGGGAAGCTAAGGACGTCATACCTCCACCATGACGGTATAGTTAAAGATAAATTCTCTGGAGCGATAACGAAGATATACTACCTTCAAGTTTCAAGGTACATCGATATGTAACAAGGGGAAGCGTACGTCACGGTACACATATATACGCGTACGCACTTAAGTGACATGGCTTCATCATGACGTCATAGTTGAAGATAAATTCTCCCGTGCGATTACGAAGATACACTAACGATCCCCCACCATCAAGTTTTGATGTTTGTACCGACGGGTATCGTACCCCATTCACATACCTACGCTTTAAAAGTGACAATTAATTTGTTCCACCGAATAAATTTTATTATTCCATTTTTTTATCATCTGTTTTACTATTTTCCTGAGTGTACGTGCCGACACGCTAAAGAAGCCGGATTTGTAATCGCTCGGTAGATACAGACGACCGTTAAGCATACTGTCTTGGTAATTGTCAAAAGTCATATGAAAATCACATACAAGCGAAATTTTTTTGCTTGAATTGGAATTTATTGGAGTTTATAAACGCTTTGAAATAGGCACTGTTTATCACAGAAGCCTACATATTTAAAATAGAAATGAGAACTATTTTAAACTGTAATGAAGTAAGAAACGCGGACTAAATTTTCGGGGTCATTCATTGGTTGGATTCAATCATATGATGTCGAGATTATAAGCCAGTAAAACATACCGAGGTAGATAGAGATAGTACAGAAGTTTAGTGTACCATCTCGATATGTACAGATGAAGATAGTGCTCATAATCGCGGCACAGAGCTGTTTTAGGAGCGGGCTAAAAAACATTAAAGAAACTTTAGGCGGGCCAGAACCTAGGTACTTGATTTATTGACTTTCAATAAGCGTGTAAATTACACCTACATTAAAGAAAAATTAACTTTAAAAAAAAAGTTGAATAACTTTTTTTAAATAGTAAGGTTTTTGTGAAAACGTCTCTTTGGCCATAAAAATTTAAATGTTTACTAATTGTTATTAAACATTTGTACATAACCACTTACCGACTTTTCTATGTCTACCGGTTTCAAAACGTACCCATCCCTTCGTCAGGACACCAATTAAAACAACATCCAAAACTCACTATACACCTTTGCCATAGTTGTTGCAAGCATTTTAATAATCAACCCTTTTATGTACAGATTAGATTATTATTAGGTTTTATATTTTTTTGCAATAACTATGATGAAGGTGTAAAATGGGTTATGCATGTTTGTTTAATTGGTGTCCTGGCTAGGAGACGGGTACGTCTCGAAACGGTTAGACATAGAAAAATCGGTAAGTGGTTATTTACAAATATTAATAACATTTAGTAAAATGTTTAACCACGAAGTTAATGCTTCAAATATTAATAATATCAAATAACCAGTCAGGAACCGATTGATTCGAACAAATATTTTTCTATTTATTTATTTATGTTTTATTAAGTTAGTTCATAACATCTTAAGAACTAATATAAACTTTTAATAATATTACAATTTTTTTATAAAAATTTCTCCATAACATATTTTTTCAAATTAATTTTAAATATTTAAATATTTTCTATTTCCTTTATTTCTTAAGGTACAACACTAGTTCGTATGTTTGACATATTCTCGTAATAGCATAATATCAAACAGATTTGTAAATAAATGTTAATATAATATTAATGTTTTTGAAATGAGTAAATATTGGTTTTTATAATAAACCAACACGACTTTCGCTCAGAAGCATCTCTCCTTTAGCGCACCGAGAGTGTTTAGTTTTTTGGAATAGCGTATTAAGCTCTCTAGGACAAAAACCTATTTTTAAGAGAGAGGTTCAGAACTGGATTTTCCTTGGCGGAAGGGATTTGATTGAATTTTCAAATATGGATGGTTTTATGCAAAAACGTGTTAAGCCACACCATACTCAAGGTGAGATAATTGATGTTTAACATCAAGAGCATTTTTCAAAAATATGATTAATTATTCAGCTTGGCTGTTAAGTTCACTATAGAATTTGTGATAATATTTTTATATTTATTATTTATTAATATTAAAATTTAACGAATAAGTGGTATAACGCATTTTTACAGACTTATTTTTTTAATAACTATTACCTTTATTATTACAATAACGCATACATTTTTAAGCAATGTTACGTCTCCAAAAAAAACAGTAATATGAATTCATAATTTTTATCTTTTTTTAATGTAAATTATCAAATTATTATTGCGATGAAAATTTTTTAGTAAAATACAAAAAATGACAATATTCAACTCGTCCACTTTCCGAGAACATGACCTACCTATGTAAATGCTACGTTAATCCCTTTATATGTAAAAATCTAAAATAGATTTACCAGCAACTCACGTTCACTGTTAATTCGCGGCCTCATTTCGTTTCTACGGGACCCTAAGCAAACTTATTTGTATCCCGTGGGACCCTTGATGTTTGCGCAATCATGATTTAAAGGAATATATAAACATGACGTTATTCCAAACCTATAGCCAGTTTATATTCGAGACCATAACTACCGTAGGTAGGTATATCTGAAATAAATTGTCAACAAATTTAACCTTTTGACTCTTTTTGCATGTAAAGGTTCGCATCAAAATTGTTTGCTATGTTTTTCTTATTTTTTCTTGTGATATTTTACGTTTCTTACTTTTTATAGCAGTTGTTTTCTTTATATGTATGTGTGTTTGCTTATTTATATATAAAGGGTTTGTATGTGTATGTATGCTCGTATATAAATATGTATATATGTGATGTATGATGTATATATGTGCATATCACACAGTGGCAAATGATGATTTTATTTACAGGTAAGCTATAAAAAAATATCATATATTTGTACCTACATAGGATGTACATAATATAATGGAAGTAATATACACTATAAATTGATATTTTCTGTGGTTCTGTATGATACAACAACTCTCATCCATAAAATTAACTCAAACGATGTAACTTCGTGATGTATTATATTATAAAGATATATTATCCATTACTTTAATATATAATTCATAAAAAAATAAATAAAAAATACCGCTATGAATTCAGTCGATATTAGGTATTAAATTGAAATGTCAACTGGCCGCATTGTTCTAGTAATTAATAGTGCTAAAGACGGCCGCGTGGAGCGTTTCATGTCCTGCAATATGACGCATGAAAGTAATTATGGTCTTATGTCAAAACTAACATCCCAAAGAAAAATAGTCCTTACGAAAAACTGTTTGAAATACTGTTTTCCAAATCAAGAATCTTCAGATATTTTTTGTAATCTGCAAGTTTAGTCTAGGAGAAAAAACCCGCACTTGGGTTAATACATTTAAAATATAGTATACTTATTTGTATGAAAAAATATGCTGGAATAATTGGCTAGTTTCTTTGCTCACCGCAGGCGCTGGGCGTGCTTTATTAAAATTTATATTTATATTAGGATAAAAATACAAACGGTGGATATGAATTAAAATAAGCGGTAATTATTTATTTGTTTTTCTGAAAATAAAGTTACAATAAAACATTATTATGTTTAGTCAAATATAATGGTAAGCTGTGCATACTCTCTTCTATACACGGTTCGTCCTTGGTATCATAAGCACTGCAAAATGACAGTTAATTCTAGATGCAAAAATAAAGAAAGGTGTCAGACACGGAGACACAATATCGCCAAAGCACTTTACACTAGCCTTGGAGGATTATTTAAAACCCCGAATTGGAAGAACAAGGGTAAAAAGATCGATGGAATGCACTTGAGTCACCTTAGATTCGCAGATGACGTAGTGGTCATAAGTAAACACATGGATGATCTAGACGAAATGATATGGAACTACAAGAGGCTTCAAAAATGATTGATTTGATTGAATATTTATAAAATAAAGGTACTAGGAAATACATTTCTATTTTCAATAATAAAATCGAAGTGGTTGATGGATACATATATTTAGGACACAAAGTCAAACTTGGTAAAGATAACCAGACAACGGAGTTGCCAAGAAGAATAGGGCTAAGTTAGGCTGCTTTCGGCGAGTTAAAGTATATTTATGAAAATAAACAAGTCCCAGTTGCTTAAAAAGACAAGTCTATGAATCGGTGACGACATACAGACTAGAAATCATGTCTGTGACACAGAAAAATAGCCAGAAACTAAAATTCACTCAACGATTTATGGAAAGACAGATGCTCTATGCAAGTCTAAGAAACAGAATAAGAAATAATGAAATAAGGTGCTGAACCGGAGTCGCAGATATCATGGATTGTGCAGCAAAATTAAAATGGCACTGAGCAGGACACTCGACGAGGCAAAATGATGGCAGGTGGACACCCAGAATAATAAGTGGGCATGGGCAAACAAAAGAAGTGTTGGAAGGCCGCAAAAAATGGCTCGATGACATTGCCTCGATAGCCAGTAAAACATGGATGGTAAAAGCCGGTGAAAGGAAGGAATGGAGACGTTTGGTAGAGGGCTTTATCCCGTAGTAGAGAGAACAAGGCTGAAAAAGAAGAAAAATATGTCTTTGTGCTCATAACGATCATCGTGATTCCGGATGTAAAGGGGTTTACCATACACACTGAACATGTTATTGAATATATTTTTTAATGATTAGCAAAATAAAAATTGCAAAAAGGCATTGTTGTAAATAATTGGGAATCAAGTAATAGTAGAGGAGGTTACGAACTTTGACGCTCTGATCCGTTAGTCTGTGGCACTACCCGCTACCACAAATTTATTTAATTGCGACCTAATGTTTTACAATTTGTCCACGCATGAGGTCTCGGGTTCGATTCCCGACATGGTCGACATGAAATATTTATTTAAAAAGGTGTTTTTACACTAAAATATTTCATAGTCCCCTGGACTGGCGCCTGAAGCGTAAAACTGATCAGCTTACCTTCACGTAACAAAAATGCAGTGCCCTATGCACCATAACGTGCGGGAAAGGAATGATGATGATAATAATGAATCTATTTCAAACAGATACACTTTTCTTTTTTTGTATCAATGCACCTTATCAATTATAGCATTACCACGAATACAACGCTGCATCCAATATAAAGCGACTGTTTTTTGGAGCCGGAATAAGAGGAGAAATTCACTACTATTTATAAAATAACAATTTATTAAGCCCCGAATATTACGCAAATGCCTTTTTTAGAAAAATATTTTAAGGGAAACCCATCCTGTTATATTCGGGCTAATACGGTATCTACTTATTATACGAGTAAAATAAGGTTAGGTGAAATAAGAGTGTCATACTTATTTGAAAATTCTAATTAAACGCTCTCTTTGTTCAGGATATAACAATAAATAATTAATTTGCCACAGAATGAAAGCATACTCTTTATTATTTTATATAAAGCTACATTTTGACCAAAAATATTTTAAAAAACCAATAATATAATAATCTAAAAATCTGCCTGACTGTTCCTCTTTCCCCGTTACCCGGGGTGAGAGTATTAGAGCAGGTTATTTACTAATATAGTCATGAAATAGATATTATCTCCTTTAATGCAAATCACCAGAGTAAGCACCAATCAAATTTGTACCTTCAATCATTCAAATGAGCAAGAAAAGGGGTTTTCGTTCTGAGCAAATAAGCCCTTAATTCTATATATATATATATATTTGATCAACTTTTGTTCCTCGTGCCCCACCAAACCTTATATAAAAATTGTAAAAAAACTGGTTTTACGCATGTAGTCAGGTATATTAGACGCACACTTAGAAATCTCCGTTGAAGGAGTTACTGAGACATATGCGAAAAACTTTGAAAAAAGAATTGTGAGATTTCTAATTATGCTCCACAAACTCAAAGTAGCGTAATTGAAATCTGTTTATGCAATATTTAGAGACGATTTTAAATTGTGCTATTATTAAGGTGGGTGGGTATGCATAGTTTATTTTGGCGTTAATAACTAATTTTCCGTTTTTGGTGGATATTTCTAAGTTTGCATCTAAAAACCTCATATGTCTAGGAAAAACGAATCAATGAAGACTGTATTTGTAAAAAAAATACAAATAATATTGTTTTTAAATTTAAGTACAAAACAAGCTTGCTTTCTGGCTCCATGTTAGTCCCAAGCAATCACATTTAAGGTCGAAGTTGATTCGATTTCCATCACTCAATTATCCCCCTTGGGACCAGGTGCTCACGGCATATTTACGTTTGGGGGGCTTAGGCGGTCCTTAATCGATATAAGTGGATTACCATTTCATCTTTACCAGACAAATTGGCATCGGGAAATTCGGAAAGTCGAAATAAGTCGACCGATTTGGAACCATGGAGTTTGGATAGAGAGGTCGCGTGATTCAATCTAATTTTCCTTTATTGTGGTGAAATAAAGGCATCCTGAAAGGGAAATCGAGTAGAAAAAAATCCGCCTCGTGGTGTAGTGATTGGCGCGTTTGCCACTACCACTCTTGAGGCCTGAGTTCGATTCCTAGGGACTCGAAATAAAATATTTGAACGTGTGAACGACGGGTTTAGAAAATTTAAAAAAGGAGAATATGAAAACCCGGTAATTTTTTTGCACCACAACAGACCAGGAGGCCCAATTGCAGTGGTGAATTCAAGCACAGAATACCCAGGCTTGAGAAAAACCACATTGATTTTTTGTGTTCTTACTGGGAATCGAACCCGGCACGTTTCGTGTGTGTGTCGAGCGTCTTAACCAGTACACCACGGAAGCTGCCTTTTTACAGAGCTTCGTGAATTTATTTTTTTATTTATGAAATATTTGTTTTTAATTTGAATGTGGTTTTACACAGCAATATTTTACTGTTCCGGGACTGGCAACTGAAACGTAAGACCTCCCTGTAACAAATGATCGAGGTACGCTACATTTATTTTACCAAAACAATCCCCTATGCACCATCAGGTAAACATATCAATTCGATAATGATGATAATGATAGTAAAATAAAAATGTACTTTGTAAGATGTAAATATTCATTCTATGAAGATATAGTTAAAAACGTAGAAATAAGACGGAAAATCAATTCACTAAATAAATAAAAATCAATCCATTCGCACGCGCACCTTAAGTAATTTTACGATGCCTTTTGGGTTTGTACGATTTGTTTGAATAGGCCAAACGCCGACAATATTTTTTGTACAAGGCATAACACCCTGTTATTGATACAAGGCAATTGTTATTATTAAGTTATTGAGATTCTACTTTTCACCCTAACTAGTACGATTTAAAAAAATATATATATTATATATACGTATTATAGTATTTTGGCTCTCGCAAAGCCGAGGCTTGTCTGCGGCATACATTTTATGCATTAAAAAAATTCACATGTTAATTTTATTTATGTTATAAACTATGGAACACTGAATGACGAAGTGCAGTGTTTTTTAAAAAAATATATTTATTTGTCAATAGGGGGTAAAAAACAGGTTTTTTCTATGTATCGTGTATCATCACCATGATTTTTTAAATTTTGTAAATTTTTAAATCACTCCGCGTGTGACATCATAAGTTCTCTTCCCCTCCCCTTTTTTTCTTTTATTTTAAAATACTATTTATATTTAACAATGTTTTGAATATGTCCAAATGTTTGCAGACTGGTTGGATTTCCTCCCTAGAAAATTATTCAGATCTTAATTTATTGCAACAGAAAATGTCTAGACTTCCATATTCACTTCTCAAAAATGTTTTCTATCTGTTGCAAGAAATTTAGATATTTTATAACATATTTTCGATGAGAAAATGTCACACAGCCAGCGACACGTTTTCGGTAGTCAGATTGTTTCAGTTCGGATAGTTCAGAAATCAAGATTACAATGTAATCCATATATTTACCATTGCACATAATAAAAAAAGAGCAACAAATGGATTTTGTCGAATGGACAATTAAATTAATCAAGAAACTGTCACGTGGGTGTCTTTCGAGAACTTTCTGTCAATGAGGTCATGGCTGGGAATGGAAGTCTAAATCACTGAATCTGATGACGAGCCCAACCAGAAACGACCAGGACTTCAAATGGAACATCCTAGACCAAAGAAACCGGCAAGACGACTATTTTCAATATATCAAAGTCCACAAAGTTCCAAACATCTTATTTGCAAGATTTCGGTTAATTCAATTATTTTAGAATGTTTTTAATTAAGAATAACTCAATAAGCTTTAAAAATTAATTGAATTAGTAACTTAGAATCCTTCAATCAAAATAAGTTAAATTAGCGTTTTAATTTGATTATTCTAAAATTAAGTAGTTAGCTTAAATAAAAGCAAATAAATCTAAAAATTCTAGTATAACAAATTCACATGCTGTAAAAAATAATAAAACAAAGGTTTTTTCCTTTAAAACGTTTTGGTATCTGATATATTTCTGTATGTTGTGTAGTAAACATCGAGCTCAATGATTCCTGTCATGCTCTAGCGTCGTAGCCTAGCCGATGGCGATTGGTTTTTTGAATGAAGGATCTCGGGTTTGAGAATGCATTTACGGATAAGCGCGTTCAATCTTCAATTAAAATTTTATTTATCGATTCTCCACAACCAAACCGTTACAATATGCGTCACATTCGTTTTTTTCATTTTTATTGTTCTGCTATAGTCGTGCGTCCATTTTATTATTTGGTCTAAGTCCTTGTGCTTTGATAAATATATAATATTAAACGATGTTAACTTACATTTGATTATCAGGTACCTAATAATAATTGTAGAGTAAGTTTTTCTACAGACATTTCTTGGTGGAACTGCATTTTAATTATAAGAAAAATACTCTATATCCACTTATATTTATGCATTTTTTTACTGACCGTCGCGACCGAAATCGTCAAACTCATGGAGAATTTAATAAATAAAAATGAAAATACGAGTAAGTAAAATAATTAGTCTTACTGCAAGTAACAAATTTAGTGGTGATATTGGCACAGTACAATATACATATATATTGCGTATGTATGCACACATACATTCGTACCTTGAGCCTTGAGCGGTATTGAAGCGAATTAATATTATTTTCACTTTTGATCGATTTAACTATTTTGCATTAAATAGTGATGGAACGCACCACGATATATCACATCATTCATAATTTAACGCAAATATTTAATATATTCGTATTTTTAATGGACATTTTTTATTCCCACTTTCTAAGCATGCATAGTCTCATGACGATATGATAGGTACTTCAATTAACCATAAATCGAAATCATCACTAACTGGCGAATCAAATGAATAATTAGTAAATACCTACTCTGATGATGCCTGTGAATTAAAAAATGACGACTACTTGGTCCACGTGAGACACGAAAATATGCGAAACCTAACAGATCACAGCAATTTATTTTATATTTTAATAATTTATAAATAAATAATAGTTTATATATTGTTCTCTTGTTCAATAGTAACGGTAGATTAAAACGACTTATTAGGGATTCATATTTTATTTCTAGACGCAGGGAGACCTAATTTAAATTCAAAATTCCTATGTGAAATTAGGAATCACCATTTGGCAATAAATCCACAAATGTGCAAAGTTTCGCTAATTGTACAAAATACAAATAAACAAAAAACGTTAAAAATATAAATGGGTGTAAGCATATATTGAGTCCATTTTTTTTCAAATTTAAAAATGAGCGGCAAAAGTAAAAAAAAATATAACGGTTATATTTTATACGTCATTCGAAAGAAAAATTTCTGATCTACAAGATATTGTTCTTGTTTTTACGTTACGTATATTATTTTATTTTATCACAAGCCTTCAAAATGAAGTGTCAAGTAGACGAAAATGAACATTTTCGACACCTCTTCCTGTTCGCGTTCAATCCAGGGGACAAAGAAGAAAACAAATAAGAAAAATACATTATTTACTCATTTTTTTCTTATTCGTTATAGGCAGGCAGCCTTTGCTAATGTGCCTATATCTCGTGTACTGCTTTCTGTCCAAGTTCTTCTTCCTTAAAAAAAGCATCCGAACGGTTTTTGAATTGGTTGACCGAAATGGATTGGACAACTAGGATTGGCAATTTATTTCAGGCAGAAACTACCCTGCTGGAATTTTAGGGATTGAGGTGGAATTGAGGACGATAGAGCTTTCAGTTAAATTTGTTAAATATACGCCCTAAGTCAATTACAACAGCTACATGAAGAATCATGAATACAAGATACTGAACAAAAAGAACGTAAAACTATGTAGCAAAATCAAACAAGGGTAATATAATAATGGTATACAATATATTCATAAAAACGAGTGACATAAGACTTCGAGCTAAACCATGCCAATCCTACTTCATCCCACACTGTTTTAGTCGGGAAGAGATCTACGAAAAGCCGGGAGTTCTATCCCAAAGAATTCCAAGTCGTGAGATGAATTGACTAATCTACACATTCTGGACATTGACGCATAAATATAAAATTTTCTCTTAGAAGATTGAATAAATAGCAGATTTTGACTTCTGGTGACATGGTTGGGAATATGAAAAGAAATTGATTTCAACAGAGATGGGACATCACTTATGGTATTAAGTATTTTAAAAAAGGATATAAGGTCCGTCTCAGTTCTGCGTTCCTCCAATAAAGACATATTAAGATATTTCTCTATTTCAAAACGGGAATAATTACTCCTTTGTAATCCGAGCAACCATGTCATAGAAATTATTAAGTATCTTATAAGTTTCTATCAAGTTCCCTCTCTTCCGTCATTCTTCTAATGATGTTAGTCCTAGAGCTTTTAATCTACCGTGGTAAAGCATCCTTCTGAGTAATTTGGGGATTTTTGTAGCACATCTTTGTACTTTTTCCAGTAGCTCGATGTCGTTGGTAAATTAGGGTCTCCATACTTGATATCTATACTCCAATAAAGGTCTAATATGGGTCTTGTATATTTTCAGAAATATCTCTGGAGTAATATTTTGGAATAGAGAAAGGTGTCAGACAAGGGGACACAATATCGCCAAAGCTCTTTACGCTTGCCTTAGAGGATGTATTTAAAACCTTAAATGGGAAAAATAAGGGTGTAAAGATCGATGGCATGTACTTGAGTCACCTCAGATTCGTAGATGATATAGTGGTCTTAAGTAAAGACATGGATTAACTAGGCGAAATGATTATGGAACTACATGAGGCTTCAAAAAGGATTGGTTTGGATATGAATATTCATAAAACCAAGATTATGAGTCCAACAGGACGAGACATTTTTATTAACAACAATAAAATCGAAGTGGTTGGTGAATACATATATCTAGAACACAAACTCAAACCTGGTAAAGATAACCAAATAGCGGAGTTACTAAGAAGAGAAGGGCGAAGTTGGACTGCTTTTGGCAAACTAAAAAATATTTTTGAAAATAAAGAAGTCACTATATGCTTAAAAAGACAAGTATATAATACAAGATACTCTAATAGGGATCTGATACTAAGTGAAGGGGTCAACACTATTCTGGCATCGAGACAACACTATAACGTAGGCAAAAAGGTCCATAACCTTTTGCCAGAATCGTGGAAAGACGGGAGTGTTGTAAAGTTACGGAAGGTGTTGACCTCGCTCTTTCATGACATTGGTCGTAGGGAGTCAGAAAAGTTGATGCATGCCACGGATTGGAGAACCTTACTGGATGTCAAAAATAAAATATAAAAAATAAGGAATAATTTTAAAAAAATATATATTTATCGATGACAACCATGAAGTTTCGCATAAATAAATTGTCTATGTTTTTATGAATGTATGTATGTGTATGCGCATGGGTGTATGTACGTATGTGTGTATGTACATGTGTATATATGTGTATATTTATATATATGTGTGTATATATGTGTATGTCTGTATGTATATGAATCAAAATATGAATCCGAATAAGTTTATATTTTGTTTGTCTGTGCTCTATATTAATTTGTTAACTATTATAATATATTCAAATGTAATTGCCTAGCTTGGAACGGGGTATGTACCCTTGTTAGCTGGGCAAAGTGAACATGGAATTGTATTTTGATAAAGAGTGTGAATAAATAAATAAATAAAATAAAATAAATATGAATCGTGCATATTGCCGGTGACAACATACGGACTAGAAACTATGTCTGTAACACAAAAAAGAAGCCAGAAATTAAAATGCACGCAACGATCCATGGAAAGACAGATGCTCGGTGTATGTCTAAGAGACATAAAGAATTGAAGAAATAAGTCGCCAAACTGGAGTCGTGGATATCGTGGATCGTGCAGCGAAATCAAAATGGCAGTGGGCAGGACACTTGGCGAGACAAAATGTTGGCAGGTGGACAGTCAGAATAATAAAGTGGAGACCATGGGCAAACAAAAGAAGTATTGGAAGGCCACAGAAAAGATAGGTTGACGACATTGCCTCTATTGCCGGTAAAACGTGGATGATGAAAGCGGGTGATAGGAAGGAATGGAGATGTTTGGAAGATGCCTTTATCTAGCAGTGGCTGAACAAGGCTGAAGAAGAAAAAAGAAAAGAGAAATTATATTTTGGAATGCCTTCTAAATTTGTGGCATTTTTTTTAACGTGTCCTCTTCTTATCGTCATTTATAGAAAAAAAACAGTCACAGCTTATGTTAACACATAAATAAACAAAAACATGTTAAGAAATACTACATAAATGTATTTATTAATCGATCTATAACCGCAGCACATCTCTATTCCATATCGCACGTCAATTTGTAATGATTCATGTCTGCATGCGGTAGAACATACTAAAGGTAATATCTACGCTTTACCGTTAACTGACGGTACATTTTATGAATCGAATCACATTAATAAGTTTGATTTCTTCTGGCCTATAAACACAGTTTAAGTAAACGAGATCATAAAGATTACGAGAGAATTTCAACACGCCATGTTATCACTCAAATATGCAAGCATTCATATTTTAAAACATTAATTTGTGGCTATAATATTGAACGTAAGGATGCAAAATCTGCTATGGTTTGAACAAATAGCGCAAATTGACCGTGAAATAATGTCTAAAAAATTACCATGCAAATGTGAAATACTAAGGAAGATTTGGCATGATGGTGATCAACATATTCTTTAAGATTGACATGATAAAAATGGAATAATCATGCCGGCGTGAGAAGTTATATAAATGTAAAGAGAGCTAAATTTAAATATAAAGTTTATATTTGAAGCACTAACTTTGTGGTTATTCATTATTATAATAAAATAAATAAAACAACTTTGTTTTTAACCACTAATTTTTTATTCTTTTTTTTTCCACTGACCGGTTTCAAAGCAAACAAGCTTCCTCGTCAAGGTTTACGTAACTAATGAATTTATTCCTATTTTATTTTTATCATGTTCACTAAATACTACATGTGGACCCAATAAATCAAGTCTCTTTTTCTTAAAAGGGTGGTAATTTGATATCAATATTTTAGAAGCTAGACAGGAGAGGACTAAAAGCAAAATTGTTTATTTGGTTATTTTTTTTTTCTTATTATGAATCGCCGTTTTAATTTCTAAAATTTCTAAGTTGTCTAACTTAAATATTTTATTTTCAATATGAAGTACTTTTAATCCAGTGTCTTTATTGAGGTTATGATTATTTTCTATCAATTTATTGGGTCCACATGTAGTATTTAGTGAACATGATAAAAATAAAATAGGAATTAATTTATATGTTACGTAAACCTTGACGAAGAAGCTTGTTTGCTTTGAAACCGGTCGGTGGAAAAAAAAATAGTGGTTGAAAATAAAGTTGTTTTATTTATTTTATTAGAGCGAAATCTGTTTGTCAAGATAGAGAAGTGGGATGTTCAATCCTCACTGCCTACCTCTACGATGAAACACCGATATGGTTTGTTCGGTTACAAAGCAGATAATACCGTCGATAATACATATCGTATATTGAAGGATAAACCACGGAAATCACATTGAACAGATTTTGTGATTGAGCGATTTCCAAAACATGATTACTTTACACCAAATGAGATAATTTCCACCTACAAAGAACTTTCAATATAAAATAATTATAATTTCGATAATAAAAGTACAAATGAGGGTATAAGAAGCAAACTTAGAAATCTCCACCAATAACGGAAAATTAGTTATTGATGCCAAAATAAACTATGCATACCTACCTACCTAAATAATAGCGTAATTCAAAACCGTTTCTAAATCTTGCAAAATCAGATTTAAATACTACTTGACACGTCAAACTTAGCATTCTCCATTGAGTTGGTGTAGCATAATAAAAAATCGCACATTTCTTTTTCAAAGTTTTTGCAAATATTTCAGTATCTCTTTCAATAGAGATTTCTAAGTTTGCTTGTAATACGCTCATATCAAAATAGCATATCTGGGACTGCTGATGTTTTTTGCATTTTGCAAAGCAAAGTGGACTTCAGATTTTTATTTTAACTTAAAAAAGCATTTTTAAGTTGAAAGTGAACTTGAAATTCAAAACGCCAAAAAGTGCACTCCCGTGTTTTATCCTCTAAGGTACCGATGTGTATAAATATACAGGCTTATAATTTAGGCAGATATTTTAAAAATACGTATCTAAAGAATGTTTCAACTAACTTAATTTAACATACTGCAACAGAGATGAAGAACAATTTGGAGAAGACAATATACACGGCTCACGGCCCATATTTGAACATCTATATTTCTTATATTCTTTCATCTGTTGATGTTTGTGAAGTTAAAGATGAATCTCACCCGCATAAATAAAGGTTTCAACTCATTAACTTCACAAACATCAACAGATGAAAGAATTGAAGGAATATAGATGTTTAATTATGGGCAGAATGGTGAATGTTACACAGTATGTAAAATGGTCACTCAAACCAACTAATGACAGGTCGTAGCACAGACCGACCTAACACAGAAAATTTCTAGCTCATCAGTATATGAATCAATAATGTTTAACAGATCTAATTTTAAAAAAGAAAATCAGTAAAAAAAACAATTGCTACCATAAACAAATACAAATATTTAATAACATTTAGTAAACAATTACTCATAAAGTTATTGGGTATGAATCTAGTATTATTATTCATTGTTTTTATATTTTTGAAAGTATATAGGCGGCCTCCGTGATGTAGTGGTCAAGACGCTTGACTAACGCATGGAAGGTTCCGGGTTCGATTCCCGGTGAAAACCCAAAAAAAATCATTGAAATGTGATTTTTCTTAAGCCGGGTGTTCCGTGATATAATTCACCACTGTAATTGGGCCTCCTGGCCTGTTGTGGTGCATAAAAATAAATAAATAAAGAACTTGAATAAAATAATTATGAAACTTATCTGTGTTCTTTAAAAATACTTTAGGCGAAAGTTAAAATGTATTTTAGATTATACCAACTTAAAAACAGGTATTTATTTATTTATTTTATTTATTCAAAAACATACATAATACAAAAATATAATAATAACGTATCCCAAACTCTATGAGGCCAAGAACCCTGTGTTGAGTTGGAATACAACATAATGGAAAGTGGAAGCACGTACATAATTAAATAATAGTAAAAATAAAAAATAAATATCATTACATGAACATACATACATTTCAAAGGGCATCTGGACAACACGCTTAATAGTATATATTGGTATATTTTGTCATAATGCCAAAAATACCAAACGATCGGATCCAACATTTTTATTTATCATCATTTGGCGAATCGAAATTAAATATATTGTAAAATTAACTAATTTACTGGACTAAGTTCCCTTCGAGCATAAACATATAATTTTCCAACATAACGCAAAAATGCAAAGTTCTATTGGATAGCGAATAAAACTTCACCATTATTATTTATTTATTTATTTCATTAACGCCCAAAAGGCATTTACAAAAAATAAAAATGAAAAACATGCTAACATACTAAATAATAAACACAGAATATACAGAAAAAATATGAGAAATTAGTTAAAAAGGATATAATAAAAAGTTTTACAAAGTAAAAAAAAAAAACTATTATAACAAAGGTATGCAAGAAAAAACAGTAAGCATTTCATATGTAATGAACCGTCTGTTTTGTCGACACTTTTATCGAATGTAAATTTGTAAAACCAAAAACTATATAACAATAGTTCAATTGTACTTTTTGTGTTTTCTCTTAGAGTGTCAAACATTATTCAATTAAATTAACTAATTTTGTTTTTAACGAAATTGAAACAAGTTTTACAAAGAACCAGTCAAACCACTATCGATAAAAGAAAAGTAAATTAATTTACGAGTATCAAAAAACCACAAATCATGTAACGAATATAATTTCACACAAATATTTTAACGCGCATAATTAAAAAAAAAAACTTCGATTATTTTAAAGTTTACCTTCTCATTTTAATGATTCCTAGTTCTGGCTGCGTGGTAGTATCGTTCACCAGGGTTAGTGGTATAGAGGTATTTTGCTCGCTTGGGAACATCTCGGACATTGTCACTGTCAGAACTGTGTATTTTGCTATTTTCCAGTCAGTATGGTATACCTAAGGTATAGTGGACTGGAGAGTTGCACGGTGTTCACCATAAACCCTCTAATCAATATACATCAATTAATACTTAGGGTAATGCTTCGATGTCCTTCAACATTCCCATCTGAGACGTTGTCTCAATTTATGAAGGTACCGGACATTAAACAAATGATCATAGTCGTAGATTATTATAGAGTCATTGACACATTTCTGGTCATGCGGTTACATGGGGAGATCCCAGCAGAATGCTCGTTTGAGGTTTTTCTGTAATTTGAATTATTTAATACCTAAAACACGTACGACTTTCACTAAGAGAAATTTCTCTTTTGTAGCCTCACGAGTGTTCAATGTCTCGGATGAACATATAAGGGTCTTCAAAACGAAAGCCGAAAAGAGAGAATAAAAGTTTGGATTTTGTCTAAGGGAAGAGACCATTACACGAGACCACCGCAAGACATTGCGTAGATAATATATATATTTATAGTTTTTTACTGATTTAATTTTTAAGATCCTCATGACTTTTTAACTTGTTTTTACCTATGTATTTATTTTTTAAATTTTTATTACATCTTTTACTTTATTTTTTAATATGCTGTTTTTTTTTTCTTTTTTCGTTTTTCTTTCTTTAAATATGCTTTTTGCTATACAACATACATTAATTTTTTTATTATGACTTTAAATATGTTTCTTACTATGTATTCTGTTTTTATTTCGCATTTTACCGAGTTTCAAAATATTTTTATAGACATATTTATATAATTTCATGTTTTTTTTTTACTATGTTTTCACTGCATTTATTACTTTGTTTTTATAATTTATTTTTTTGCTACGTTTTTTTTTTACTACATTTTTACTATGTTTTTACTACATTTTTACTATGTTTTAACTACAATTTTACTATGTTTTTATTACATTTTACTCTGTTTTTACTACATTTTTTACCATGTTTTTACTCCATTTTTTACTTGGTTTTTCACTTTGTCCTGTATCTTTATAACTGTTTCTAAAAATTGATTACTGTTTTTTATATTTTTTGACTGTTTTAGAACGGGGTAAATAACCCTAGTTAGACAGTCAAAGCAACTTTACATAAATTATAATTTTGTGTCTGTAATATAATGATAATAAATAAATAAATAAATAAATAAATTTATATTTTATTAATCGTGCTGTCCAGATGTTGATTAAACGTGATGTTTATGTAATATGTTTATTTTATTTTTGTATTCTTAAACAATATGTGTGCTTCCAATTTTCATTACGTTGTATCCAAACTCCATCACAGGGCACTTGCCCTCATGGAGTTGGGGATAATGAGTATTTTTTATTGTCATGTGTAACTTTTAAAAATATAAATAAATCATTGTTAATAATGCCAATCAACAAACATTAACTTAAAGTACACTATAAGTAAAAAGTAAAAACACTACTTATCGTTGTCAATCTTGATTAATCTAACTTAGGAATTCAAATTTGGAAAACATGTTAGCTACTTAGCCACAAGACTGACAAGCAGTCCATGTAATAAATTACATATAATATCATAAACGCAAACGTTATATTTCTACACCAAATACGTTTTTTTTTCGTTTTTATGATCACTCAAATAAATCAGTTACCAGGGACATTATCAACTAGTCGTAGTAGTAAATAAATGAGCAATAAAATGAGAATTCAATTGTGTTATAACGGTATTCGAACCTAAGACCTCTGATTCATTAGTCTCTGCGACACTACCACGGGAAACATAAAAATAGTTTTTTTTGTGAAACTCGTCATGAAAAATAAATCATTATTTTTTTTTCAAGTTTTTCGAATCATCATCATCATCATAATTCCCTTTCTGCACCTAATGGTGCATAAGGCACTGCATTGATACACCGATAGCAGCGTATCTCGATCATTTTTGTTACATGAAGGTAAGATGATCAGTCCTACGCTTCAGGTACCAGTCCGGGACTATGAAATATTTCAGCGTGAAAACACCCTTTTAAATAATATTTCATCTCAACCATGTTAAGAATTGAACCCGACACTTCTGGCATGGTAGGCCCACGCGCTGACTACTACACCACGAGGCCGAAATTTTTCGAATACATGTAATAAAAAGCATAATTTATTTAAGTTTGAATTTATTATAATTATCAAATTTGGATTAAATGGTGGCTGAGACACTCCATTAGGACACCAATCGCAGCGTATCTAGATCATTTTCTGTTACATAAAGATACAATTATCAATCAGTCTTTCAATCACTGACATATTGCAGTGTAAAAACACTATATATTAATGATAGCATTAAAATAAGTAACTTAAAATACCTGTATTAAGACGTAAACCTTATCTTTACAAATGGTTTTTACTCCCGCAATCAATACGCGAAAGGGGGTCGATTTGTTTTCATACTTTCCATTGATCGAAAAATAGTTTGTTATCGTCAACCAAAGTCAGTCTTTCCACAATTTACTTATTCTACTAATGGTTTGTTCCTTGGAGAGAAATGTCATTAAATATTCAGTATTTCTACCATCACTACCCAAGGAAGTAGTGGCAAAAATGAATCGATTAGAATAACCTTTGCCGATATCGATAGTAATCTGACAATATATCGTCGCCGTGCAGGCAAAAATCACTAGCAAAAAAAAACTTAAATCAAAATTATTTGGTGTTTGTGAAAAACAATGGTGTCACTTTTAATAAAATCTCAACTGCCCATCATAAAAAATAATTAAATTTCCAAATTGTACATTTTCTTCATTTAATATATCTTAAACGGATTATTTTATATGATTGTGTTTTTTATTATTTATATTCATATTTGAAAAAATCATTTACAATATAAAGGTCTTTTTATTATACTTTAAATTTTTTATTGATTTATACCGAAAACGCTTTTTATGCGTCGTTCAAAGCCGCTTCAATTTTTTTAAAACCTTCTCCAGCCTGTGAAAAAATTCGACCTTGCGTAAAAAACTCTCAATGTTAAATAAGTGGCCAGTGGCTAGTACTTGTATTAAAAACAATATTTTAAATGCTTATTTTATGCACAATATTTTAGAAAATATAAATATTGTTCAAACCCTCCAACCTCTCCCCCACCCATAAACTAAATTTAACATTTTAATTTATTCACCGGCAAAGGGTAACTATGACTTAAATCTTCCTCCGTAGAGTTGTTAGAATTTTACGCTACTGATAAAACATATAAAATACATATAATGGTTAGTATGTTTTTATAACACAGTTAAAAAACAAGATATGATTACTACGTAATTTCCATAATAATAATAACTTGTAAAAGACTGCTAAAAAATCCCTCTACAAACAGTGCTATAACGTTGTATTATAAAAATCAAAAGACAAAATATTTTAAAATACGGATGTTAAAAAATTCATCGAGTAATGCTGTTTATTAATGTATCTTCCATAATTTATAAAAATAATCATATATTTAGGCATATTACAGCCAATTACGACTTCTTTTTTATTAAATAGAGAGATGTATTATTTCATATCTTGTTTTATTTGTAGACTCGTGCGCCATCACAACCACACAAGAGTTAAATTATACCATCGATACGAGTATAATAAAAAATAATGAAGGATAAACCATGGGGAATACACAAATGATTCAAACCGCGTTGCAACACTCTCGGATTCTCCTAATTATTCGATTTAAGAGTTAAAAAAATATTTTTATTTTAATTTTGGTTTTTGACTGTCAGAGCAGTTATAGTGAGACAGTCAAAACCTTTTCTAAATGTTTTAATTAAAAAAAAAATTTAAACACTTATACACATATACAATACATAATAAACATAGAAAGGATTGAAAATGTTCAACGAAAATTAAAAAAAAAACCTAGATTATAAAAACAATAAAAAGCTTAGTACTTACAGCCAATCTTCAAAATGGATTTTATACCCTTGAAAATAGACGCACTGTATCTGAATTATGCTATTTGCATAAATTATTAAATAATAAAGTAGACTCTTTTAACCTACTCTCCAAAATTAATCTCAATATCCCCATTTACGTGACAAGTGATAAGTATTTGTTCCATCTACCAGTCTGTAGCACTAAGAATGCACAACACTCTTTCCTCTATCGTTCTTGCTCTAACTTTAATGCTTTTTTTTCATCTATTGATATATTTTACATGCCCCATTTATTTAAAAATAAATTAAGACTCCTTATTTCTGGCTGTGATACGATCCCACTTACTATTTAATGATGCTCACACTTACACACACCTGAACACTTACTCCTACACTAATACACGTAAACACACCCTTTTGTTGTAACACAGTTCAATAATATGTATGATTCTTATTTAGAAACTTTGCTGGTCTGTCTTTAAACTGTATTTTTTTTATGTTACTATATTATTGTCGATTGTTTGTTTCTTTAAAATAAATATACAGTTTGCATCCATATGCATAACTTTGTTGTAGAAATGACAGATAATATGAGTTTAGGTTCTTCTAAGATACCCGTTTTGTATTCATGTACTGTAGTTTTTCCGTTTATTTTGGATCCCTATACGTATACTGATACAAGAAATGTATTTTTACGCGCGGTAAAAATTAGAGCATTAAATTATACGGCGAAGTTTCTAGGAAATGCATGAAAAAAAAATGATTTTAATAAAAACTAACTACAGTTAACGACGTCTAGTTCTACCGAATCAACCAATGAAAAGAGAGTTGTGATAAACGACCGGTTTATGGGTAAGTCAACTCAGCAATCAGCAAAACTCACCGAGGAGAAGGGGAAGAGAACTTGAGACGTCCCACGCGGAGTTATTTAAAATACAAAACTTTAGAAAACATGGCGCTGATAATACGATACATACAATAAAATAGACTGCCGAACTTCCTCATTAGAATACTATTGATACTGATGTAATTATTGATAACGAAATAATTAGAATAATATGAATACCGATGTAATTATAGTAATTGTGAAGTGGTCTCTGTGCCAACTCTCCATCTATAAAAATCCAATGTGAAAAGTAACTTTCGCCATAAGGAACGGGTTAATTTTACTCCATTTAATAAATTATTCATCTTTATTAACGGTAGATTGATTATTTATTATAAATTCGTTTTACGAGCAATCGATTCCGCTCCTATGGCATACTCACTACCAAGTTTGTTCTTAATTATACGCCATTATAAACACAACTAAAACACACAAGAATTAATAACTCGTGGCGAGCGTATTTCTGTTCTGTTGATTTATCAAGTATTGGGCGAAATATAACAAAGTTGTCCCAAGAAAAGTTGGGAAAATAAATCACCGCTAATATAATTTCCTTGTATATTTTAAGGTTTACTGTATAAACTAAAACAGAAAAAAATTGACTAATTCTGATCTTTTTTTTCTAAAACAGCATTCAAAATTTGACAATAAATCTTTTATTTTTAAATCCATACACGAGTTTGTTAAATTATTTTATTTATTTATTCATCTCAATACGAACATGATTATCTTATAATTTTACCTTTGACTTGAGGAAATATCGACCAAGCCTGCATTTTTCAAAAGAACTAGCCAGTATGTATCTAAATATAATGATTTTCTAAGTTACAGTTCTGTGTATGAAACAGAACCACAACCTTGGACGAGTGTTTTTGACTCGACAGCTACTTTCAGGTAAAAACTATGTATAAGGAAATCAATTGGAGATAAGACCGCCTCATTGTGTGATGGCTGGCGCAATCGCTCACCATTGTTAGGTAATGGGTTCGATACCTGGCAGGGTGGACGTGAATTATTGATTTTTAAGGTTGTTCAAACTGTAATATTCCTGTAAATTTATCAGAGTTATCTTCGACTGTCCATAAATAAAAACCGATATTTGTGTACGAAAATAAGTATATTTTCATGAACATTTAAAGTATCTTCGTCGGTAACCTATAATTGAACATGTTTAGAAGAAAAAAAAGTATACTTTTTTTAAAAATTTAAAAATTTAATTTGAAAATTTAATTTTACTTTGTATATAAAATTAAAGATAAAGATTAACTTCCCTTGTAATTGGGGCCCTGGACTAGCACCTGAGCCACGATTACAAACACTATTTTCATCGGTACATATCGAGACGGTATTAAGTAAAATCGATATTGATTAAAATTCAAAATACCTTCGTCGGTAGCCTGTAATTGAACATGTTTTTAAAATGTGTATAAATATTTTATTTTTAAACCGTTGTGTTTTTTATTAAAATTTCATTTCAAATTGTGTTTTTTCAGTTTATTGAATACAATGTAATTGGATACCGGTACATTGTTTTAAATCAGTTGTGTTTAACTGGCACGCGCAAGAGTGACGTCGACGACCGCGTGGCCCCAAAAAAGAATTGACATTTGATGTAAAACTTATACTTACATATAAGTTATTAATTTCAAAATACCTAGTACACTTCCACTTATTTATTTTATTAGCGCTTTCACCCTAATGGGGATCTTCAGATTGGTGAATATTATACAGTGTAAGGATTTTTAAAATAAAACTAAATATTATCTTAAGTGTAGTAAATAAAACTAAATATTATCTTAAGTGTAGGTACATTTAAAAATAAGTTGAAAAAGATACAATACGCAATATTTCCATGGAACAGAGTGAGACAAATTATTGAAACATGTGTTGGCGATGTACTTTCCATCAAGAATTATCAATAAATAATTTAAATTAAAAAAAATAATTGACATATTTATGCGGTCTGCTACCGAAACTGATTGCCGACCGCTTCCCTGGGTTGTGTAATTCAGTCTTGTCTTGAAAAAATTGGCAGTACCTACTGCATAAGCCAGTTTTGAAAATATAAGGATGTTAAAACATGAGCAGAATGGTGAAAGTTATACGTTGTGATAACTTGAACCAGCCAAAGTCACAAGTCCGATAAAAGTACTTCTAACTTCTATAATTTCTTATTAAAAAAGTTGAGATGCTCTCCCGAGATTACTTATTAAATGAGTGCACTTATTTTTACTCGGCCACCTACTTAAGTCACACTAAGACGATCCACAATTTATGGTTAAAGTTATTTAGCCATTTGATATTATTGAGACCATTAAACGCAAAACTGTTTCATTATTAAACATTATAATGATCTAGTCTAAGATAAAACGGTTATAATCTATATGGCTTATCAACTATATGCGATTTAAATCGAACAAGAATTTCATTATTACCGTCAATAGAAAATGTGAGTTCAAAAAAATACACACTCGCCTTTACTTTCATATTGTTTACTCATTAGTAGCATAATTATTTAACATAAGTAGGGGTTCGAACCGTCAGTATGGTCGCAGGGAGTCATATCTTGCTGGGGGTGTGATTCTATTGAAAGCTGCCGGGCAATGGGATCACACTCATAACGGTGTGATCACAGCAGATAACGAAAGAAAGAAAGGCGAATTTCTGGCGCATCCAAACCAGAACCAAACAGCTAAGGGAATGTAACCCCGACATAAAAATCCACCAGAGAAGGCAACGTGAAGCTACTCAGGTCATCTTTTCCCAGGAATCACTATGGCGAGTACATCCAACAAGCAGTTTTCCAGGCCTCGGAGTAGCGCAGAACCAACATGCTTTCGCTGTAGTGATCACCAACGTCGGGGGGACCTGATAAGACATCGCAAGAAGAAGAAGTAGCATAAAAAATATTTTTAAACTTGTAATTTTGAATAATTTTTTTAATTTTTTTAATTTATTTTTTTCATTAACGCCCAAAAGGCATTTACAAAAAATAAAAATAAAATACATGCTAACATACTAAATAATAAACAGAGAATATACAGAAAAAATATGTGAAATTAGTAAGACAGGATATAATAAAAAGTTTTACAAATTAAAAAAAAAAACAACAATAACAAAGGTATGCAAGAAAAAACAGTAAGCATATAAACAAAAACAAAAAATGCAAAGATATAAGCTTATGAAATAAATTCTGTAAAGCAAACACAGTAAATAATAATTATCGCGAAAACGCTTCATTGCATTGACTACGCCTCTTATATGTCACAATTCGCACAAGATTTTGATGTTTTGTCATTTATAACATCAATTTAGATTACTTTTATCATTACTTTGAAAAAGTCTTACTCGTACAATCATACCTGTCGAAAGTAGTTGTAACGAAATTCATTTCAAAAGAACAAAAGCCATATCGCTTAATTATAATATGAAACCGCCAGCCATTGGAAAATTGATTGCAATTGGTAACAAAGGAACCCCGTATCATAATCCCGTTTATTGGTTAATTATCATCAGGTACAATCAATAACATGTCAATTTATTGCTCTAACAACTTGAACATGGGGGGGTGTAAGGTTATTGTGTGCGACGAAGCAAAAACACAATTAAAATTATGCTACGTTTTGCAAAAAAAAAACTTTTAAATGCTCGGTTTTTTAATGTTAGTCTAATAAATGTCAAGAATTTTTACATAGAATTGCAAACTTTATGTGAACTCAACGGATATTTCAAACGAGACGGAACTCTGCTAATTAACAAAATAAATATAAAACAACTTTGTTTCCAACCAATTTTTTTTCTACCGACCGGTTTCAAAGGTACACAAGCTTCTTTATCATGTAATATTTCTCAGGGTGATATTAGTCCTTCTTAGAGTGATAGTGGAAATACAATAAGACTACTCACATTTGCTTACCTTTTTTTTTATTTGTTTATTTTTACATACATGTACTCGTATTTACCTAGAACTTTAACTACAAAAATACACTTTAAAAAAATACGTCTTAAAATTAAGCCATACATAAATTGGAAAAAATGCGCACAAAGACTTCAGCGTCTGAGCGTGGACCATTCTTTTTTTGATTATTAGTAAGTTACAGCATACAAAAATGGTATCACATGACCATGAAAATAAAAAAATTAAATAAAAATAAAAACAAAATGAACATATGCTGATATTACAAAAACAGTATTTATTTGCAGTATGCATTTTATTTTTTATTTTCATTTTTTTTATTTAAAAAAGGTGTCTGTTCCTTCCATGCTAATCCAAGACCTTAACCTACATACTTTAAACTGTACCAGTGATTTAATGTTAACCTCAAACCTAATCCAAGCAGTGATCGCTTAAAAGTACTTATTTGACTCAACTCCACCCTGTATATTCATTGGACCTAATGTAGTCCTAAAAAAAGTACCGGAGCGCACCGCCACCACTGTGGTGAAGTCAAAGGGAAGTGGGAGGGGGTGACACATGTTTAGACTTTTGCCAGTTATCGGCGATAAAAACGTTTGTTGTTATTTCGAATTGTTTGAAGAGACTTACGTAGATATTTTTTTGAAACGTCATATTTGTTTCTGGCCAGAGCCGGAGCGCCGCTCTGCTCAGATAAAAAGTGCGCTCCGGCCCGACTACACCCACTGCGTGTCATAAAAAAAGATAGAATCGGACCAGAATACACGATCAAACAAGTGTTACGATTAATACACACATCCTGATACTGGTTTAAAAAAGAAAAAGAAATGTCTCAATACCGGCTTCCCTAATAAAAAGGTAATACGACGATGTGTTTGACAGAATTTCGGATATTTTTTCTATGAGACAGAACATGTATGAGATAGGATTTTCCGGCTAGATGGCCAGAAACAATTCGAAGTAAGGCAAGTCATCTTTTCATTGAATTGTCAAAGATCATAGCATTCCTGACACGTTCAGAGAGCTTTTGTTCTATCCCACTTTTCATTTCAATAGCCATTCGGAATGGACATCTTTAGGACGTCGCATTTTTATTCAGCCTACTACGTCACTTTCTCTCGGTATTTTGGGTCACAAAACGGGTCCTACGGAAAAAAAATCACCCGTACAATACCATTATGTGTTTATTAATATATTTATTGAATTATTATTTTTTTATTTTTATTTATTTACAATTTTAATACTAGTTATTTTAAAAACCGGTTAAATTTGCTTCTAATAAGTTTTAATCAGTCGGGTAAGTTATTCTAGTGGTAGTCATAATTATTTTCATAGCATTTTTGACTGTCCTGCATTTGAACGTAGTTATGCAGAAAGCCGCCAGTCCACAATTTCGAAAAAATGAAATCGGGTGCTGTAAGATCAATTCTATGTTCTGCTAAAAACAGCCAGACCGCTTTTATACTAAAAACTGTAAAAAATGCCTTCTGAAAATAGTGCCTATCACAAAAACTGAATTTTTCAATTTGCAGAAAACACTCACAGGACTATAGAAATCTTACGGTGATTTAAAATTCATTTACACTGTTCAAATATATAATACGATTCTTGCTTGTAATACCTAAAAAACTAATGTATACATTGTTAATCATTTGTCAAAGTTAAAAGCATTCCAACTGTTGTGTAGATTTGATAATTCACTTTTCTAACAAAGATGCTATTATCTCAGTTTGACTTTTCTATGGCTGGCTGCTTTCTGCATAACTACGTTCATTTGTCCTTACTTGTTTAATGTGGTAATATTGTTTCTTGGTGTTATAATATTATTTGAGAATGTAAGCATTTTTTTTACTATTATTTACATTATGTCAATGTCTTTTATGTTCTACAATGCACTTTGTGGACAATTTTTAGTCTTTAGTCGTCAAGTCTGTTTGGCTACCATACAATGGATTTGATTCCCGACATGATTGACATGAAATATTTTTTTGAAAAGGTTTTTAAAATGATCAAGATTCGTTACGATTGGTGTACCAATGCAGTGCCCTATACGTTATTAGATACGGAAAGGGTATTATTATGAATAATACGTGCCTCTAAGTCATATCTGAACCTGGTTGGCATGAAATATTTCATTAAGATTAATCATTTTACCTTTGTGTAGCAAACAAATAATCAAGATAAAGAATTACAAGGCAGAACATTTAAATTAGATAATTTCTTCTCAGTTTTTCAGGCTGAACTACTCGCAATACAAGAAGCTCTCGAATGGTTATTAAAAAAAACACCAGAGAGATGGGTTATTGCAAAAATCTTATCAGATTGTCGTTCGGGCGTTCAAGCTATAACGGATACTCGGTCGATAAATCCATTCATTGTAGATATTCAGAGTAAAATTAAGCATCTTAAAATAAGAGGGATGATCATACAAATACGCTGGATAAGAGTAAATGCTGGTATTGTAGGAAATGATAGAGCGGATGAACGAGCAAGAGCCGCAACTTGTAAAATAACGGCACCTTTCTTCTCAGAATTTCCCCTTAGCTTTGCTAAACGCTGTATAAAACAAAATACGCAGCAGCGTCAGGAGGATCATTACCGCGCTACTTCTACAGGTAAAATCACTAAAATGTTTTTCCCAACGCTGGCTGATGCAGCAAACTTCCGTCATCATCACCAAAGTACTTTCGAAACGACCCGAATTTTTACCGGACACGGAGCTATGAGAAGTTATCTAAATAGGTTTAAATTAAGTTATTGTCATGTGATGATGTTTCATCACAGAGTATCGAACATCTGTTATTTCAGTGCATTTTTCAGTTTGCAACGCCATAATCTTGAAGCAGAACGCAGGAAAGATGGAATATCCTTAACAGATATACACTGTAGTTAAAAGTAGTAATCACGCGCCATTGTTCTTGAACTTTGCAACAATGGTGATTGGACTCATAAAGTTAATAAACCAAAATCAGTGATCGAACATCCCATTTCCAAGATAAACAAAAACGATTTTTTTCCGAGTACCTAAGCCTTGTACATGATACGTAAGGCTACTAAATACAGGGGTCCAAATATATATAAAAAAAATAATCAAAATATATTTTTTCTATTACATCAGGCTAAAAAGCCCAAAAAAATAAGAATCGTAGAACAAAACATAATTAATCAATGTATTCTTACAAATTACATTACAGGGGTACTAATAATTTTTAATTGTCATCGAAAATAGGGAAACATAACGCTTTTTTTCATTCAATTTTGAATTAACATGGGCCTTTAAAATACTGTCAAGTAAAATAAAAACATTTTTTATAACCATTTAGTAGCATAAAAAATATTTTTACATTTATAATTTAAAACTCCCGCAAAAATGATCCATTGCACTGACTACGCCCCTAATACGTCACGGTTCGTGTACATTTCGCTTTACAAATCTTGGCGTCACAATTATCAAGGCCAACCATGTCGCGTTTTTGTAGTGAGATATTTTTTAATAATTGGCTTTTTGAAGTTGTATGAAAATATTATAATTTGTCCACAATATCCATAAAATATTTTAAAAAAATAACATGTACATTTATAGGGAAGACGGTGTTATGAAATTTGATTATAGAAAAAAAAATAATATATGCAAAACCCTTTTGAAATATTTTTAGTTTAATAGTATTATGATGCTTTAATTGTATTTTAAAATATAAAAAAGCGGCCTGCGTGGAGTGGTGGTTGAGACGCTTGACTCACACACGGAAGGTTCCGGGTTCGATTCTCGGTGAGAACCAAAAAATAATATAATTTTTCTTAATCTGGGTGTTCTGCGATGTAATCCACCACTGCAATTGGGCCTCCTGGCCTGTTGTGGTACAAAAAAAACATCAAAACCATCCTATTCATTTATTTTTTTTAACAATAGTAGAAATATTCCGTTTTGAAGACCACATACGATAAATAGCATTTTTTTATGTCTCTTTACACGCTTTATACATGTGTTAACATGTCTGCATTAGTCTTTAATGAATACTATTAACTAGACGGAAACTACGACACATGCCAATTTGTACCTTATTGCTCGCAAAATTTTGTGATGCGTGTCCAATTCGACGAAAGGCAATTTTCCTATCCCATCACAAAACCTATCCCTTAACTTTTCTGTATTCATAGTCATATTGGAATAGCCAAAAAGAGATAATCACATAGTTGTAAAAACATGTTTATTTAAATCGTAAGATCTTTTTCACCGAACAGATAATAAATTTTGCAATTAGCGTAAGTACTAATTTCATATTTCCAAAGAAATCGTTTACGGAAGATTAACGCTATGAAAAACTAATATTTTTTTCTTAACAGATTTTTCAGACTATAAATAGGGGTGCCTTTAGAATATTTTTTTTCTCATGATTTGTTAAATTATTGTTAGTATAATTTATTTTGCGATATCACAGTAGTATTGTGGACTCCGCATCAGTGGTTCGAAGAGTTATTTGCTCTACCATGGATTAATTTCTATTTTCTTACATTGTTTTTTACGACTTGTGTGCTAAAAATGGCCACGAATTTTATCAAATAAATAGTATAATAAAATCTTAACCGTCCAAATGCTTGCAGACTGGCTGAATTTTCTCTCTAAGGATTTGTTCATATTTAAATTTTTTACAACAAAGAGGGAAAAGAATTTTGAGAACGGAATATGGTAGTCTAGGCATTTTCACAATAGTCAACAGATGGAAGAGTTGAGGAAATTTGGATGCTCAAACATAGGCAGAATGGTGAATGTTACAGTGAGTAAAGTGGCCACTCAAACCAGCCAATGATAGGTCATAAACCCAGTAAATGCCTAGACTACCATTTTTCCTTCTGAAATATGTTTTTCCTCTCTGTTGCAACCAATTTTAATAATAAAATCTTGTTTACACCACTATATATTCCAATAGAGATGTGATCTTGATGAAAAGAGAAAAACACTTTCTAGTCTCAAAGACAACACCACTACAATCGTAAAATTATTTATAACATCATGCCGGGATGAATGGATAAAGGCTTTATGTACTAATCAAACTTTGACTCTCTTCATGTATTGATTATAACGTCTCTACCAAGAAGAGGCCGAAAATTTATGGCGTAACTGAAAAACTGTAATAAAAACTATGATGTTGTTGAGTGACGTTAATAGGTGATACTCATGGGTGACTTCGCGGTATCCACCAGCACATTTATTGTTCTTAGACAAAGTCCACCGCAAGAGCGCTCACACAAATTCTACCCTCGGAGTAGTATGAGAGAATTTTGACCAATCAAAACAATTCAAAACTCTGTTGGTAGATTTTGCTTACGTGCTGCTGGGATTGCCCGGGATCTTGGAAATGTGGTGGTATTTTAAAATCCAGGAAAATTATAATTTTTCACAGAATTGGTAATAGGCAGACATACATTCTGGCGGGGGATTAAAGATGAATGCTAGCTACGAATATTCCAGATACAACTTAAATTACATTGACATATATACATACATGGACAACTGTATTAAAGAGATAAAATGAATATGTGTTGAAGCGAAAATGGAAATTCGCAACCAATAGTCTCCATAATCTATGATGTATGCCTGGAGAGCGAATTGGTGATAAACGAAATTAAGTAAAAAGCAATGGTTTTGAAAGAGAAACTAAGGTTACTGAGTGCATAATAAATGTAAACAACGAATGTCTTGAACAATAAGAAAAAATTGTCTATCTGGGAAGCATGTTTACAAGAGATGGAAGAGTAGAAAGATGTTGAAAGGAAAGTAAATGCGATCAACTTTTTTTTATCCCCCATTGAATACATTTTTGTTATTTTCTTGGGTTAACCTTTTCTTTTCTTTTCTTTTATTACTTTCTTATTTCATTTACATTTTTTAGATCTTAATTTTAATATGTACTTTTAATTTTCTTATTAATTTTTTTTCTTCTGTAGATATTAATTGAAATTCTCGATTTACTTTACTTTGTTTAATTTATTTTTTATCTTGTTTTGATTACATTTATGAGCACACACTATTTATATAAGTGTCTATTTCTTTTTTCTCTTATATTTAAAAAAATTAAGTAAATTACTATTCTTTAATTTTAATTGTATTATTTTACTCTATTTTCTTACTTAAAAAAAAATCTTTAAACTATTTTTTTTGTTCATTATTTTATACGTATACAGTATTATGTCTGTACTCTTCTTATTTGATTATTAATTAAAACTAATGTCTGAGCACCCGATGACAAACTATTATTGAATAGTTTATAGGGACAAAATATATCTTAATACTTTGTTTTCTTTATAATGTATGAATATTGTAATAATATGTATATTTTATTGAATAAAGACTCTATGAAAGAATAAAAAATAAATAAAAATGTGCCTATGTTAAAATAAAAAATAAAAAAACAAAATAAACGGCGTACTAAGCACCGTATTAAAAAATGTGTCGATCAAAGCTAGACTGGCTGTGAACAACGGGGTTTTAGTCCCAACACATATTATATATTATTATAAATAGTAAGTCTCAACACTTTTTATATATTATATTTAAGTAAAATCGAAAGAGATTCCAAATAATATTTAACAAAGCGATGAGGATAATATAAAGATGTGGGAGACAAACGATAATAATAATTTTATTTATTTTATTGTTGCCAATGAAATAAATAAAATTGTTAAAGAAATAGTTCCGGGATATTTTCAAAACAAACTAAAAAATAATAAGTTTTTTCATAGCTATGCAACAAGAAGATCTAAAAATATAAGACTGGAAAAGAAATCAAAAGCGAAGTCCCAGAACTGCCTTCTGTACAAGGGAATACAGTTATTTGAGTAAATGCCAGAAAGCATAAAAAAATTAAAAAGTGTAAATATATTTTAATTTAATTTAAAGAATAAATATGAAAAAATACTAGGTTATTTATATTGTAAATAGTGAATATACATAGGTTAATATAAGTGTACATATAAAAGAACGGTTTGAATATTTTAAATTAAGACAGTAAGTTTACAATAATAATAAAAAATGTTAGAATAAGTATATATGTAAAAATTGTGTTGTTAATACATATTATTAGATTATGTTTATCATAGAACTAAATACAATAAAAATTAAAAATAAATTAATGCAGGGAAGTGAAACGTGGAATTGACAGAGGAGGGATAAAAGCAGAGTAAAATCGGTTGAAATGCGGCCTCTTAGACAAATGTGTGAGATATCAATGCTTGATTAGGTTACGAATGGTGAAATCAAGCAAAAGTGCTACTCTGAGGCATAGAATGCATGGATGACGAAATAATGGTAAACCATATGTATATGGTAAGAATTATTGATAACGTAGGACGATGACGACCGAGAAAGACGAGGCATGATGAGATAAACCAAAATCTCGTATCAAAAGCAGGCATAACCAAAGA
Organism: Micrasema longulum; assembly: GCF_059751315.1. Lineage (NCBI taxonomy): Eukaryota > Metazoa > Arthropoda > Insecta > Trichoptera > Brachycentridae > Micrasema > Micrasema longulum. The sequence continues at coordinate 276,920 of NW_028277956.1, forward strand.
GCATGTATGACAAAATGTATGAATATTGAGGAAACTAGGAATGCATGTCAGATTAGACGTATGTGGTGGTCTATTCTTTTTGCCTGCCTCTACGGGGAAATGGTAGTAGTAGTAGTAGTCAAATGTAATGCTTGTCTGAGTTGGAACAGGGTTAGTACCCTAGTTACCTAGGAGGTGTAATACAAAAAAATAATACTGTATAAAGATGTAATTAATTAATAAAGCATAAGAACGTAAATGCAATTTTTTTTAAATACACTTGACTATGAACTTCATCTAAAAATAATTGCCAGGGGTGATGAACCTCTAGGGGATCCTCTATGAATAGGGTCTTGTGACTCAGTTAAGAGTTCTCAAGCCTGATACATTGTACGGAGAATCTCTAATCAAATCATTCCGGACTTAGCTATGAATCCCAATCGTAACAAATGGTTCATTATGAGCTACTATATATAAAGGAAACTAATAATGGATGTGTTTCCGAGGGAAATAATTAAGAAAATGGCGTATGTACCGAATACATTACTCGTAATTGGTATACAATTTGTCAACATTGAATTAACTGTACCGTCATGGATATTTATAGATATTACACCATAGAGTATGCCTGTAGATTTATTAATTTATTATTTAATTTAGAATTTGAACCATCGAGGCATTAAACCTTAGTCGATGCTTCCTAAATGGATAGAAATTTTAGAGCACCAGCATTTACGCATCAAATAGGTAATATTTTTCGTGTTTCATACATCTTTTCAACTCTAAGCCGATTAACTTATTAAAAAAAAACCTAATTAAATTAGCTGTAAAACCTCAACTTACATTGACGAATTAAATTTCAGAGTTAAAGAACGATATTAGTTTCGAAAAATTTTTTTGGTTATTTTTTCTTCAGAGTTCGAAAAAGATTGCCACGAAAACTGTTTTGCGTTACTCCAAATTTCACACCTTTTGAAACCAATTTTATTGTAACGTTTTTGTATGTTTAAAAATATTTCTATATTTTATCTTACAAGATCGTTAATATACTTATATATTTAAAAAAACTTTTAATGTCCATTATCCAGAATAAGTTTCTGAAAGTAATTCAATAATAAAGCTTTTTGATAAAGGTATATTATGGAAGCTAAGACCATCCAAAAATCCATTAAAGCGCACAGTTTTATTTGCCGTTTTCAAACGGACAATATTCAAATGTATTCTAGTATTTTCTCCTTGGGTTATGACACTGGAGTATTTATTATTTTACGCACTATAGATGTTTACCGATAAATATTTTTTAAAAACGGAACAGCTACCGGCACAGAAAATTTCATTCTGATTCTTTTTCTCAAAAAAAGTTCAGTTTTGGGATGCGGAAAACGGGACAGAGAAACGTCAATTTTATAGATTTTAGTTAAGCATTTGGATGGGAAGTTTTGTTTGCACATTACTGAGGAGGCATTTGCGAGAGAGTGACAGAAAAACAATGTTCAAATACCTATTCATAAAAATTGTCTAACTCCGCATAGGGTCAAAGCACCAATGAATGACCGTTTAAGGTTCAGCTTGTAGTGAAATCTACATTAAAGGTATAAATTTCATTATTTAAGCGTACAAAATAAAAGAAAACAATAAAAAACACATTAATTTTTGTAAGTACTTTTACTTTTTTATTGAAATACGAATATTACAATTATAATTAATATTACTCTAAAAGAAATAGCAGAATCACCAGTGAATGACCATTACTACCCCAGTAAAAATAATACTCAGATTTAGTTACATCATAACATTATAAAACACCCTAATACATTAGAATATGGATATATTCAAAGAATTGCATAAGAAATATCATCAAATAAAACACTTCACACCTTTCCTTATAAAAACACTATCAATCTCAGAACAATAACGGAAAGACGCACTATTGCCTTTTGACAACTCACAGTTCAAAACTGATAAATTTGTTTCTTACCAAAAGATGTGTCCGCCTACTGCTTTTGTCATACATAGTTTCTAGTGTAAAAAGTTTTTTGACTGGACACATGTAGCAATTCTTATTATATTGTGTTTTATTAACCAGTGGCCATTTACTGGGGGGTGGTCATTTACTGGTGCTTTGACCCTATCCAATTAAGTGATTTTATGTAAACTTGTATACATACATAAATATATTATGATACATATAGATTACACAGAGAACAACCTTGTCTAAACTCAACTCGAGGCAAACGCTTCTATGAAAGCAGGACAAGAATTGAATAATATTACTATGCTGAATTAGATTAATGTACGTATGACTGAATTATTTGCCGCATATGAGATATTGCATGAACGATTACCGTGCATAAATGTCAAAATAAGCGTAATTTTGGGACAGCAAGAGAGAGAAAACAAAAGGATATTTATGTGGGCATATATATTATTCAGAATTCTATTTACTATTTTTTTATCCTTTGAATAAATATAAATACTTAATGCTTAGATTTACCTTCATCGAAAAATGACGCCGTTATAAATTTAGAAAAATATTGGGTTGTTTCAAAAGACTACGTATTTTGCAAGTCATTACTAAAATATTCAGAAGCTTACCGCTTTTTGGTAAATTGAAATACATCCGAAATGAAAATATTTTTATGCCACGTAATATAGACACATAATTTAAATGGACGAAACGGCCTCCGTGGTGTAGTGGTCAAGACGCTTGACTCACGCACGGGAGGTTCCGGGTTCGATTCCCGGTGAGAATACAAAAATTAAAATGTGATTTTTCTCAAGCCTGGGGTGCTCTGTGATGTAATTCACCACTGTAATTAGGCCTCCTGGCCTGTTGTGGTGCAAAAAAAAATGTAAAAAAAAAAAAAACACGTGGACGGACTCACCAAAGTAAAGGAATCATTACATAGCCTTTTCCACAAAATTAAAGACCTCATACCAAAAAAGGAAAACATTATGACTTTTTAAGCTTATGTTAAAAGCAAATTGAGCTACATGAGCGCCTTCTAGAGAACCAATTACAAGACACATATAACATGAATACAAAGACAACAAAATAAAATAATTAAACTGACTAACAACTCACCCTACCTGACCCCTACGACTGAACTGTACAAAAAAACACACCAGTTTGACATAAAATACTTGAGGAAAATTGAGACGATAAAAATTATACACTAAATTGCACTGGGAAACATACAAGACGATGACATAACATTAACCAAAAATGCTGACATACACAAATATATTACCAGACAACATCAACAATACTACAATAAAAAAATAAAGACAAAATTACGATAGTATGTATACAATGGAATAAACACTATGATGACTTACTTTACCACTTGAAAAAATAACACTGGAGACAAATTTGAAATCAACCAAAAAAAGCACATAGTGACTACACTTACCAGACGAGACATAACATGATAATATTATACCTTTTAATATTTCTTATATAACCATAACGGGTTTTTAAAAATAATATATTAAATTTTTATTTTTTTTAACATGCCCGCGAGCTTAATTTTGATTTTTATATATAATATTTGAAAAAATATGTCGACCGCTAATACAGTAGTAGCCTCGGGAAGCGATTTGCTAATGAATGTCAATAAATCGAATGTAATGGTTTTCGAAAGGAATGAAAGTATGACTGAATGTGAAATCACTGTGAGTGGGATTATACTAAAACGTAGAGGAATTTGTGTATCTGGGAAGTATGTTTACTAGGGTGGAATAACTGAGAAAGATATTGAAAGGAAGGTGAGCGCCGGGAACAGAGCGAATGATGCACTGAAATCAACCTTGGCAAATAAATGTTTGTTGCAAAATTAGTAGTTCACAATAGAGTCCTGGTCCCGACTCTGATGTATGGGAGCGAAGTATGGACTTGGAAAAACGGGAGTGAAAGTAGGCTGAATGCTTTCGAAATGCGATCTCTCGGGTAAATGTGTGGTAAAACTGTGTACGATAGATGCACAAATGTCGAGATCCGTTCATTATGTAAGGTTGAAATAGGCATTATCGACAAAATCAAGAAAGGAGCTCTGCGCTGGTTTGGACATGTAGAGCGAATGGACAGCGAAAGAACGGCTAAAAATGTTTACAATACGAATGTTGATGGATGCAGAAATAGAGGAAGACCGAGAAAGACATGGCAGGACCAAATCTAGCAAATATTTAAAGATGGACATGTCGAAAGTCGAAATAATCGGCGCGCGTGCATGAGAAGATGAATTAATCTAGAGGAAGCGAGATCTGTATGCGCAGGTAGAGTGATGTGGCGTTTTATCCTCTATGCCTACCCTTACGGGGAAACGGCGTGATGGTTTGTTGTTGTTGTTGTTATTTAAATCGGTTGTGTTTTTACACCACAATATGTCATTGTTCACGGACTGACACCCGAGGTGTAAGATTAATCACCTTACCAACTTACCATCTAACAAAATATGCCTAATTTGGTAGGCTAATACAGTGCCGTATGCACCACAGGGTGTGTATATTTAAAATGGTATGATGTTGTTGATGTCTTAATAAATATGAGTTCAAGATTCCCGCGAGTATGTTCTATACTGTAGTAACGTAAGTATATTTTTTCGTCGTCAAAGTTGTGCGTTGAAGTTTTAAGGTTACAATGTCCTAAGCCGATAGAGAAGACTATTACTTTATTGATCTAACTTAACAAAGGCACCAAAGGTCGCAAGAATATGAACGTAATACTATGCAACTTAAGTACCTGAGGTGTAGGCAAACTTTGGCTATTACGATTACGGTATCTCATATTACAGTCAAACAAAACCTAATCAAAACTTAAATTGTCTCTAAGAACTTACTTAATAGTATCGTTTTCTCGAGCATTTCGATAAACGGATTAGAATTCTGTACAAAAACATACCTGCTTTAATTATGACATCTACATAATATAGAGATTATTATTTAAATGTTCTAAATCTACCTACATGTATTTAACAGATGATTGAATTATAAAAAATATTGTGGTTTAGCTCTTTATCTTATAAGAGCAACCTTTGTTTTTATGCCCACATGTCCAGAATGCGTAGATAAGTCAATTTGTCACACAACTTGGAATTCTTTAAGATAGATCTTCCGGCTTCTCTTCACCACTAAAATAGAGGAGGATAGATCTTCCGGCTTTTAATAGTTCTCTTCACCACTAAAATAGAGTGGGATGAAGATGGATTGCCATAGCTCGAAGTCTTATGTGTTAATCGTGTTTATGAAAATATTGTATACCATTATTTTATTGCCCTTTTTTGTCTTTGCTACACAGTTTAATGTTATTTTTGTTCAGTTTCTTGTATATGTGTTTCTTCATGTAATTGACTTAATACATAAAAAATAAATATATAAATAAGAAGCGACCAACCGTAAGATCATAAATGGCCAAATAAAAAAAAACATCGTAGGTGATAAAATTTTAAATAAATAAAAATACTTATGTTATGACCCGTTTTTGTGTATAAATTCGCCTTGTCATGAAGTAGTTAGCGCGTTTACCTACTATTCATGAAGTCCTGGGTTCGACTCCTGGCGGACGTAAATTTTGATTTTAAGAGGAATCGCAGTCTGACTTTTCTTCATATAAACGCATTTCCGTATTTTGTCTCAGGATTATAGTAATACAGTAGTAATGTTTTTTTTACGCGCTATAGATATTAACTATTGGCGTGTATATGTTGTTTTGATTTTTTGATCAATTGTTTTTTATGGGCTCTAGGACCGTCCAAAAACTCATAAAAGCGCCTAATTTAAAAAAAAATCAGTTCAGTTTTGGGGTGCGGCAAATAGGACAACGAAATCTCAATTTTGTCGATTTTATCTAGGTAATATTAGTCCGACTTGCAGTTGTCTTTTTCACACAATATCGGTGAGGCATCTGCGAGAGAGTGACAAAAAAATATGTGCAAATATCCTTTTGTTTAATTTTTTTTTGCGCAGCAAATCCTTTTAATTGTTGCTTAAACTGCAACATTTCATTGTTCCGGGACTGGCGCCTAAAGTAATGTACTAATCATCTTACCTACATGTAACAGATGATGTAAATACGTTGCATTTGGTTTTTAAATGCTGTGCCTTATGCACCGCTGGGTGCGAAAAAGGACGTGATGATTATGTTGAAGTGATCTCAACATATTGGACAACATAAAAATATAAATTGCTTTCATTTTTAAAAGTCAAATTTTTCAATTCAACCAGATGGATCTCATTCACATTATAAAAAGTTTCAGGTCTTTTACTTCACAAAAATCAAAAGATGGAAGAGTTGAGAAAATGTGAATGTCTCAACACAGGCAGGATGGTAAATGTTACACAGTTAAACCAGCCAATGACAGATTATAAGCCGACCAAGACGTCTGTTCTCCCAATTTAATCAATATATGTATAAATAAATATTACAAAATCCATCTCTGTTGCAATAAATTTCAAATTTCCACAATTTTCGAGCGTCGACGTTGTTCAAATGTAAGGCGTTTTTTTTTTATTTATTTAAATATTATTACAGAGTAAAATTGTAGTAGAACAGTGTCATCATTTGTTCGACATTGACAGTATTACCAAAAATGTTTTGTTCGTAATATTATATTATTTACACTCTAGTCGTACGTGCGTGAAAATTTTGAGGGCTAAAAATGAAAATCTGACTCTGTAGATGGGGTATATTTCTGCTGATGCTTTCAACTAAGGAAAAAATGACAAATGTCACGTAGGTCGGGTGTCTTTTGAAATTAGAGTCTATAATATAATGTAGATTGAAGGAGGTTTATTTATGGTATCGCAAAGCCTCTCAAAAATAGACGTCAATACAAATACATACTTCGAAATCAAACATATCTTACCCAAAATAACAGCGTTAATTCTATGACATAATTTAATCAACAAAGCTTAAATATGGTTTTCTAACACTGCATAAAGTTTATGATTTTTCGTGATTTTTCAAAATCACAAAAAATATGCCGCTCTTAACTGGGTGCTTTAAAAAGAGGGCCTTACTTTTAAATTTTTAAAAATTTCTACCTATGCCTCGGCATAACTTTATACCAGGTGTGTAAGTAAGGCACAAAGTATTTAACTTATTTCCAACCTTGTGATATTACTTTGACATTATAACAACAGTAGCGCACAAAACAATGAACAATGCAATACACGCTACTAAAATCACAAATCACAATGCAATTTGTCAAAGATATTTGGCCACAGTTGACATAATACTCAATCAGGGGGGTGATTACAATCGGAAGATACGATATCTTTACCTTCACTATGACGGTATAGTCAACGGTAAATTCTCTCGAGCGATCACGAAGATACACCATCGACCCTATATTTTCGAGTTTACAGGTAAGTACATCGAGGGCACCCGCACCTCACGATACACATACCTACCCACTAGAAGTGACAAAATCATGTTTAAGCAAGCACTTTTGGCTTTCATTGTGATTTATTTCAGTTTTAAATCGTTTCTAGATAACTTCTTTTTATCACATGATATTTAAAATATATATAACCGAAATAAGTCCAATTAAATTTTAACATAAACCGCGAAGAAAAGTTCGAGAGTTAAGATAGCAGTGAATGCACTATCTAGAGGTTAAAATTTGAAATATCAAAGTAGTTACAGCTCATGCGTCAGGTACAAAATGTCGGAAGAAGTGTTTCTACAATGAAAAGTTAAAATCGCCATTTTATTTTCTATTTATCGATGCGTATCGACATGTCAGCAGAGCTGGCTTCGTAATATAAATAGAGATAGTAGAAAAGTAAAGTATACCGTCTCGATATATACTGATAAAAAAGGCGTTTGTAATCGCCTCCCTGGTATGGGTACTAGGTATTTTAATAATAAGTACAAAAGCAGGTATGATTATTTAACTAAGAATTCGAGAAATCTTTCATGCAAAATAACCTATTATAAATAAAATAATATTTTACAAGATGAAAAAAAACAAACCTTCAAATCGTAATTCATGAAAAAACTAATTTTTTTTTAATATTTCATCTTCATAATATTCATATTTCTAAAACTAATAAAATTTACTTAAATTGATAACGTATATGGAAATAAAAGTTATTACATCATTACAATGGAATTCCATCAAGAATTGTCAATAAATAATTTAAATGAAATAAATTAATAACAATTAAAATCAATCCCAAAAGTATATTTAAAAATAATCATTCGTTTGTATTGATTTAATAAATAACATAAAGTTATTGTTTATATTAAATTAGGTTGTAATTCTTCTTTCTTCATATTAGGTACCTATTACATTTCTTTCGTATTGTATTTACTGCATTTTATTACTATGATTATTAACGTTTTTTTTTTTTCACAATACAAGCGTCATTTTCTTAAGGGCCGCTCTATAAAGTGATTCTACGCAGTAAAAAAATATATTTAAATTTTGGTTGCATAAAATTTTTTTTTGCGACTATCTGATATTTTTCGTTTCTGTACTATTACAATAATATTCAATTTGACTTTCGTTTTTTTTACAACTGATTTATTATTGAATCAGAACTTATTAAATTTGTCTATTTGTGATTTATCTCGTTCACTAGGCAAATCTTTGTAAAAACGTACGAAATAATATTTACCTACACTTTACTACACGTTACTTGTAGATGAGTAGTCTAACCGTCTAACCTAACCTACCCTACAAGTATTAGTTAGGACTGCAGCGAAGTCAAAGAAAGGTCATAAAAGCTCTAAAATAGATTACAGACATGTTATTTCTATAAGAACGAGTAGATCAAAAGTTAAGATTTTATTATATAGAAAACGTGCGTTGGTCGTAAATTATTATACCTACATGGTAAATCCTAGTTACTTTAACCACTCAAGTAGACAATCAGTTATAGTGTCCCAAGTGGTAGCAGAGGTCAAGAGAATATTATACTGGTCTGTAGACATGTACTGAACGGTTGTCAAAGGTGAAATATACAATAGTATACTGCAGTTGGTATTAAAACCACAGTTCACCACCCAAAAAAGTCGATAACTCATCAAACTATAGTATATTTTTTTAGTTTCTTCATTATTTTAATATTATCGTATTTTTATATATTCTTCAATTTTAGTTTAGTAAATCTTAATGACTCCCGAGGGGGTAAAATCCAGTCTTTTGTCTACGAACATTTAGACAAACTCAAATATTGTTATGAAACCAACTGGTCCAAGAAGAAGTTTAAAAATTAAAAAAATGTTTTCAGGCGTTGCTTAGTATGTGAAATAATTCAGTCAGATGAATCTCTTCACAACAATAAAGGTTTTAGCTCTTTAACTTCACTAAAATCAACAAATGGAAGAATTAAAGAAATATGGATGTTCAAACATGGGCAAAATAGTGAATGTTGCACAGTGTGTAAAGTGGCCACTTAAACCAGCCAATGACAGGTCATAAGCCCTGTAAATGCCTAGATTTCCATATTCCCTTATTTAAGGTATTCTCCATCCCTGTTGTAATTTGTTATTCTTCAATTTTGTTTTAATTTTCTTTAGACATCTCTCACAAAAAATATGATGTTTTTTATATAACAAAAAAAGACTTGATTTCTACCTCAAAACAGGTATTTACTATACCTACTGAGAATATACAGTGCTTACTATGTTTGCTTACATTTTAATTTAGCTTATTTCCATATTTATTTACCTTCTTAACTGTTTTGAAAACAGAATGTAATGAAACCATACTAATAATAAACGCCGATTTTCGGCACTGAACTGAATTGGAACTGAATATCTTGGATTGAAACAAGGTTGTCATCCACAAAAAAATGATGATTGTATTCGATCGAATCTTGAAAGTTCACACCGAATTTCACTTCAAATCAGACATGGCAGGTGTTTTTATTGTAAAATAATAATGCACAACTTATTTATTACTTGTTCTAACGACTACGTTGATGAATAAATAGAAAAATGCTATTAATTGATTATATGTTTATTTATAAAAAAACATTTACGCAATGATAAACTTGATATAATGGGTGCTTTATTTTTCAAAATGATCACACTTTAAAAGCTGACGGCCAGTTGGACAGCGGACAGTTGTTTTGTATTCAGTATTATTAACAATTTCATTGTGAAAATATTAACACTCGCAGCGTTTACAAATTGTAGAAACTTATTTCCGAAATCAGTGTTCAGTCGATCTACAGTTTTACCATCAAATTTTGTTCAGCGATTTGGCTCATTTCTGCTTAGGTGGCTTTGCTAATAAGCACAACTGTCGCATCTGGAGCAATTTCAATCGAATGAAAATTTATCAACATCATCAATACACCTAGAAAAATGCACTATTTGGTAAAAATTGTGAGCTGGATGCATTCTCGGGCCATACTACTTCAAAAATAAAGAAGGCTGAAATGTCAGCGTCAATAGAATCCGATACAGAGCGATTCTCAACGAATTTTATTTACCATTTGTTGCGTGAATCCGGTCTGCAAGATATTTGGTTTTCAGAGGATTGTGCCACATACCTGCCTGTGAAACCATTTATTAAAGGAATCGTTCAGTGACAATGTTATCTCAAGAAGCTGACTTGTAAGCCGGCCTCCAAGATCGTGGGATTTGACGCCTTTAGACATTTTTTCTAGAAGCATTTAAAGGCGTTGGTCTATGCGGATAATCGATCAATGATTCTAGGGGTGGTATTCTGAACGCAAAAGCGCGCGTAGAAAACGCATTTTAACGCGTATTTACGTACTAAATACACCCTAATAGAACGATCTCTTCGGGCGCGATTTCGTTCAGAATACCAGGCCAGCCTTGGAAGCCGATATCAAGCACACTAGATACATATTGTCACAAATGTTAGGAAAAGTAGTAGAAAATCGGAACTGCAGATTTTTTTTGTAAAAACAATCGCGTGATGGCCATATGACTCAAATCATTTGTTATCATTAATGGTAAAAAAAAAAAACATATATTAAACAAAAATATTTTGCTCGTTTCCTTAATGTGTGTGTTGTATTCCAAATTATAACGATTAATCTTTTTAATTTTTATTCTAAATTCTATATGCACACATTGTTTGATTTATTATTTTGTTTTTTACAATATATATCTAAGAATGTTATTAATATGAAACTGCTATGTTATCGTATTTATGTAACTTTTTTTTTATTTTCTTTTTCTCATTATATCGAAGTGATTTAAGTTAAATATTGACAATTCTTGATGGAATTCCAGAAATGGCCAGGACTTCAAACGGAACACTATTGAAAAAAGAAACCCAGACTATTGAAGAAACCGGCCAAGATGACCTTTTTCAGGATAACTAAGTCCACCCTTCGCCATACATCTTTTTTGCAAGATTTCGGTCAAATCAATAATTTTAGAACACTATTAATTAAGAATAGCTTAGTTAGCATTATAAATTAATCAAATTAGTAACTCAGAATTCACATGCTGTAAAATAATAAAAACAAAGGTGTTTTTATTTCGAATATTTTGGTCTGTATTTTATTTAGTAAACTTCGACCCTAGTGATTCCTGTCATGCTCTAGAGTTGCGGCCTAGCCGATGGCGACTGGTTTTGTGAATAGAGGATTGCGGGTTTGAGAATGCATTTACGGATAAACGCGTTCAATCTTTAATTAAAATTTTATTTATTTATCCTCTACCAACAAGCCATTGCAATATATGATACAGAATCATACGATTCACATGCTTATATTTACAAAGCACAAAATGTAAATATGATTGCATAATATCCACGCGTTGACAATGGATTTCATTTAGGTTTTACATCACCAATACGCATGCAACAGCACTATTACTCTATTATGCAATGCTCAGAGAAAATAGACTATGATATAAAACACATCATTAAGATAATTACATACCTACAACAGAACTCACAAAATGAACACTTTACTGCTAAATTATATACCCATACATACAGCATACAGTTATTGTGCTTTTGATATACCTAATTAAAGAAATGAGTGTTTAAACTTTGAATAGGAGAAATCTCTTTCATACATAATATTATAATATTATGTACTTTGTAGATTTTCTTAAAGAAAGCGAGTTAATGGGAGGTAAGAGTTGTCTGAATAATGTTTTAATTCAATACGTCATATTCATAGTTATTTTTCCTCCTTTTTTCTCTAATTCAATGATGCGAAAAACACTGTAATTTAAATTTAGTCAAAACCAACAACAACAACAACAACAAACGCTCATCATCGGCGGCCTCCGTGGTGTAGTGGTCAAGACGCTTGACTCACGCACGGAAGGTTCCGGGTTCGATTCCCGGTGAGAACACAAAAATTAAAATGTGTTTTTTTTTCAAGCCTGGGTGCTCTGTGATGTAATTCACCACTGTAATTAGGCCTCCTGGCCTGTTGTGGTGCAAAAGAAAATGTAATGTGAAAAAATGTAATCTTTGCATACAGATCTCGCTTCTTCTACATTCATACATATTCTCATGCACGCGCGCCGATTATTCCGACTTTTGACATGTCCATCTTCAAGTATTTGTTGGATTTGGTCATGCCGCGTTTTTCTCGGTCTACCTCTATTTCTGCATCCATCAACATTCGCGTTGTAAATATTCTTAGCCGTTCTTTAGCTGTCCATTCGTTCTACGTGTCCAAACCGGCGCAGAGCTCCTTTCTTGATTTTGTCGATAATGCTTGTCTCAGCTTACATAAGGTACGGATCTCAACATTTGTGTATCTATCGTACATAGTTTTACCATACTTTGCCTGAGAGATCGCATTTCGACAGCATTCAGACTACTTTCCACCACCACAAAACTGTCAAAACCACAATTTATTATTATTGTCAATAATATATAACGGAGAAAATTTAGTTAATTATTAGCGAAGATTTTTTAAAATAACTTTTGGGAGTATTATAAGCACTATTTGTATTACATGTTTTATTTTATTTTTTATTTTTTGTAGTTGCAAATTATTTGTACCTTGCTTTTGTTATGTGCAAGGTTTTATCGAATACATTTATCTTTAAATTATATTCCGTTGACTTCAACATTTTTCACCGTAGACTTACAATAATAAAAATAAATCAGAATCAGAATAAACAAAATAATTCTAGAAATATTACATTAACAAATAATAAAAAATAAAAAATCGTAAAAGTTGGACACAAAAAAAACAAAAGGAGCTAGATACCACCATTGAATAACTTAGCCTGCTTGATCGTCCCTGTAATGAATCGAACGGTCTCTCTTCGTGTATCATTACAGTTCAGGAGCTCAGCTAGGTTATTAGTCGCAGCAATCCGAGTGTTTATTTTGCATTCAAGCTCCCACCTCGGCCTATCAAACATTGGACAGTATACAAGAAGATGTTCCACAGTCTGCTCAGTGATGCCATCACATGGACAGCAACTATCGTCTCGCAGCCCAAAGCGATGCAGATATTCCCTCATGCATCCATGTCCCGAGAGAGCTTAAGTTAATTCATATGTAGGCGTTTCATGCTTCCAAAATGTAATATATATATTTTAAATTTATTTCAACAGAAAGGGAAAACGTTTTGAGAAGAGAATACCGAAGTCTAGGCATTTAAAGGGCTTATGACCTGTCATTGGCTGGTTTAAGTGGCCACTTTACACACTGTGTAACATTCACCATTCTGCCCATGTTTGAACATCCACATTTCCTCAACTCTTCCGTCTGTTGACTTTTGTGAAGTAAAGGAGCTGAAACCTTTATAAATTGGAAAATTGTTTTCAGGCGTTGCCTAGTAGGTGATTTGGTTCAGCCGGATGAATCTCACCAACATCATAAAGGTTTCAGCTCCTTTACTTCACAAAAGTCAACAGATGGAAGAGTTGAGGAAATGTGGATGTTCAAACATGGGCATAATGGTGAATGTTACATAATGTGTAACGTGGCCACTTAAACCAGCCAATGACAGGTCATAAGCCCTGTAAATGCCTAGACTTCCATATCCCCTTATCAAAACGTTTTCCTTCTCTTTTGAAATAAATTTGAATATGAACAACTCCCTAGGAAGAAAATCCAGCCAGTCTGCAAGCATTTGGACATACTCAACCGTTGTTATATATATTTTTAATATTTCATTTGACGATAACCGTGCAATGATGTAACGTGAACATCACACCTAATCAAAAGACTAAGTTAATATTCTTAAAAACTAAAAGTTATTATTTTAAATCATGGTTAAGACGTTTTTTAAAAATACGTTTTTTTACAGCATGTTTTTAAGAAGTTTTTATATGTTTTTCGATGGCTCCTCTTAAATTAGAATACTGAAAGATGAAATCGAGTAGGGATAAATCGTCCTTGTAGTGAAGTGGTTAGTGCATTCACTTACAACGCTTGAGGTCGTGGGTTCGATTCCTGGCAGGGTAAACGTAAAATATTTGTTCGAAATATGATTCAACATTGCAATATTTCACTGTCCCTGGACTGATACCTGAAGCGTGCAAAACAAAATGTTTTTTAAAAAATATTTTTTTTAAATTCAGATCCGATTGGAGAAAACGTCGTGGAAATTCAGCGTTGCCATTTTGAGCTCGCCTTATGTTCCAAGTAAGGAACAGTCCGCAGCCGGCACTAAAGAATAATACAATAGTCGATAGTAATTATACGCATCCGTGTAGACTTTCCAATTCATTCATTCGGCAAAGTTGACGAAGCAACGCAACGCGATGCCATTGTTTTACGCGTCAGATATGGCGACTGATTAACTTGTGGTCATATTTTCAAACTAATAAGAAACTAATATCCATCATCATTTTCCTTTCTCCAATTACAACCAACGTATCTTGATCATTTTTGTTACGCAGAAGGTAAGATGATCAGTCATACGCTTCAGCTGCCAGTCCAGCGCCGCGCTTATGAACGCCATCTTCATCGGTACATTTCGAGATGGTATAAACTAACATCGATATTTTTGTACGAGAATGTGTATATTTGTATGAAAATTTAAAATTTCTTCGTGGATAATCTATATTTTTTTAAATTTAATCTTTATTTTTATTTTATTTTATTGAAATAAACGGCACTTAGTGCCTTTTACATATTAGTTACAAATACAATTAAATATACATACATGTAAGCATAAGTAATACGATTAATTTAGAAAGTCTAAGAAATATTAAGTATATAAAAGAATAAAATATACCAGTTATAGAATTATCGATAAAAAAAGATAATTTGGTATTAGAAATACTTTGAATCAGTTAAAAAAAAACTAAGAAGACAATTTTGAATAACATTTAAAAAAAATATAAATATGTATTATTATTGAAAACTAATATTTAGGTAAATAGTGTATAAAAATATATAATGATGTAAAAAAAATGATAAAGAGAAATATTTTTTACTTGTAAATTAATTCAAGAAAAGAAACGAAAAAAGAAAAAAAGACACTAATAAAGAAGATTAAAACAAATTTTTAACAAAAGTAACAAATAGTTACCTAGAACTATTACCAATAAAACAAAGAAAAAGAGCCGTTCTATATGTAATAAATTTTATGTGAAATGAGTCACCAATGTCCTAATACTTATTGCCTAGAGAGTGAAGTCTATAGAATGAAGTCTAATTGAACATGCTTAGAAAAAAAAATTGTAAACATTTTCTATTTTTCACATAGAAAACTTAATTTTACATTGTGGATAAAATTAAAGATAAAATTTATTTTCTCATTAGAATACGGATCCTGGAACTATGAGAGATTGCAGTGAAAACCCAGCCTTATAATTAATGTCACCTACCAATTATCAGAAATTGAATCTTAGACCTCAAACATGATAGACGAATGCGGAATGCGCCAATCACTACACTTCGAGACAGAAATATCTCCACTTGATTTTCTTTTTCAGAATTTTTACCTGACAGCCAAAAGCACTCTTCCAGGGTTCTGATTTTATTCCACACTCAAAACTTTATTCTATATTCGTCCGGACAAAGAAAATGAATGCTATAAAATAACTAATCGTCTCGCGTTTAAACTATTTATGCTTTGTCTGTTGCAGTATTTCATTTTCCCGCCGACACGATATGAATTTTTTTAATGACCCAATCAATTTTCAAAATATATTAATGTAAATTATTATGAAAATAAAACTTTGTTATCAGTGTTACACTGATATTGATATTATGATTGTGTAACACTGATAACAAAGTTTTATTTTCATAATAATTTATAATGAAGTGTTACGAAGTGAATGCCGATTCAATTAAAAATATTATATTAATGTACATTATTCAACTTGTCTTTGTAGAATAACTTATAAAGCGCATTTTTTCTACAACAGTGATGGATTAAAGAGGGTTTCACAAAACACGTGAGATAAAACATAATATATTATTAAAGATGAGCATGACATTGAAATTCGATACTTCGACATTGAAAAACACGGTGAATTTTTCGCCGGCCTAACAACATGCTTATAAAAACTTTACGTCAGGTACCCCTCAAGAATATCGGGTATCTTGTTTATAATAAACTCTATTCTTTATCATGCCCCACCATTTTGTTTTACTTTTATGCTTCAAAAACTTTTGTTATTTGACGAAAGAAGAGAGACGTTAGAGAATAAAATTATTTTTCTTTTTTTACTAAATCATCGGTGATACTGCGATACCGCGTAACCAGTGACTCCATGTAGGCACATAAGCAGTGCCTTTCCTACTAGAATTTCATTAAAACAATAACAAAAAATAATTTAAAACATGCGAGTAACTATTTGTAAAATTTAAAAAATGCGCCAGATATAATTCGGTTAAGTACTGTAGCGTTCCGATCGGCGCGCCGCCATTGACTAGGGTCGGCTAATGCACAAACTACAGATGCTTATTTTGTTCATATTGCAGCTGTTGTTTACATGAACAAAACGTGTATGTGTTTGTTTTTTATTCAGTTGTAATTATGCTTTAATGAGTAACTTTTATTATTTAATAAAAGACGGTCACAGATCAAATATCAAATAAATATTTTTCTGTGGATATCTGTCATTGGTTTTATTCTCTGTATATGTTATTTGTTATATTTTTATTACATGTATTACTGTTGATATCCCCAATAAATTTTTAAAAAAATAAAAAAATAATAAAAAAATAACCTCAATCGCCTTAAATTGATTTTTTCATACAACGGAGAATATGCTCCAAGTTTATTTTGTTAATAAAAAATTGAAATGGAGTTCTGTGAAACTTGAGATATTGACGGAATGTGTATGTGTGTGTGTAACAGCGCGTTTTTTCAGTAATACTGGACAAAAAACTTATTATTAGCAAAGGAAGGTAAACTCTTAAATTATATTAAATTCAAAATTTTTTTTTTGAATGTTACACGTAAATTCAGTATTTAATATCATGAAGAGTTTAACTGGCTAACTAGGTGCGTACATACAAAATATAGTGATTCAAACGAATGTGACGAGTGAAGGAAACTGTTTGGTAAGATTTATTACTTGTATTCTATAAAACATACTTTTTTTCTACTGCTTACCCTAGTTAAAAACTCTGTGCACGTGACTGCGCGTAACTATCGATAGATTTTTTTGGAAAGGGATTTTATTCAATCAAAAATACTGCTAAAATATCAGAAAAACTATCAATTATAGCAATAGTTAAAAACTATCGTCTCTTAGTTCCTATGACGAATTGATTATACGATTATACTCGTAGTAAAATACTTTCGTAAAAAAACAAGTTGCGCAATATTGCAGTATCACCAACGATGTTATCATCATAATCATCTTCATTCCAATAACGCATAGGGTCCAGCGTTAATTCAATTATTGCAGAGTACCAGTGATAATTTGCAAAAAACGTGAAGTCAAGATCATAAGATTACTAACATTTAATTCACGAACTAAATCAAACATTGAAATCGGTCCAATAACCACATGCCCTCTGGACTATTAGACGGGGCGAGATAATGATGAAAACGGTGACAGTGGACAAAAATAATATATGCCAGATTTCGTACTTCAAACATTATGAAAATTCCTTATTAAAATGTACATTGAAATAAAATTACATATCGCGCACTGAGTTGAAGACTGTTGTAACACAAAATTCATCGAATTTGAGTTATGGACACAGTCAAAACGTGAATTTTGCTCTGCATATTTGACTAAGACAGTCGTAATTCTATCACTAAACCTGAGAAGTCATACCAATTACTTCACTTTTCTTATATTTATTTTTTTCATAATATATTTTACTAAAAATAATTACACTTTCAATTAATCTTGATGTACCTACAACAAATACATCATAACTTTTTTTTACTGAAAAACTTAGCACTTTTTCTTAAAAGTATAAATTTATGTTTAGTAAAACTGAATTTTTTCTCTCCTGTAAAAGCAGTAATTTTGAGTTAAAACAGTCTCCTACTCAGTGTGCGATATATAAAATGTACAAAAAATAATAAATTTTACTATGGAGCAGGATTTGAATCTTGGACTCGGATCTAGAAGACCGCAACACTACCACGAGACCACATCCCGATCTAACCATATTATACACTTACTCTCATACAAATACACACACACACACACAAACTTTAGTTGTACCATAATTTAATATGTACGATTTTTATTAAGAAACTTCGCTGGTCTGTCTTTAAACTGTATTTTTTATGTTTTCATATCATTTTTTTTTTGTTTGTTTCTTCAAAATAAATAAATAATAAATAAGTTTTAGTCTTAAGTCTTCTTTGTATATTCTAATGTGTGTAAATATATTAATAAAAAAAAAGTATATTGTTCAGTGTCATCGGCACGGCTAACTCCCAGCTATCATAGTTTATTATGTGGAAAAAATAAATTAATAAAAAAATAATTCAAAATGATCTTAAACTTTCATTTTCAAAGGTCAGTCGGGGTAAACCACTATTGAATTGACTGGGATTTTATAAAAAACTTTTCCACATATTTTATATTCCGTCGTTCAAATGGAAATACAATATTTACTGTGCTTAAAGAAATATGAAAATGAGTTTGAATTTTTCGAAGCAATAAGTTCTTGGTTTTGCGATTGTCGATTCCATAAAATAAGTATGAAATATCCATAAAAGTATGTTACGAGAAAGGCCTTTAACAAACATGCGTATCAAACATACAAACTGGACAATTTGAACGTGGCTACCTTTTTTATGCGCACGGACTCCTAATTCAATTATTTTTTTTAACTAAGATTTAACTAAGATCGACAAAATCAACGTCTCGTTGTCTCGTTTTCCGCACCCCAAAACTGAACTAATTTTGTTGATTTAAAAAAAAGTGTTACAGAATTATGCTGCGTTTTACAAGAAATGTTATCATATTTGTATATCGTACGTCCGATGGCGGCAGATGAAATTGGGCGATTTTAAGGGTTTTTGGGTGGTCCTGGTTCCTATAATAAACAATTTACTCGTAATAATAAAAAACAAAATGATACCGACTCGTCAACGGTAAATATCTATAGTGTGTAAAATGTAACGGCTCTGGTGTCATGATCCAGGGAGAAAATACGGGAGTTCGTTTGTATAAAAAAAAAGACATATCGCGTTTTCTCTTAATGATGGATAAGTTGAAGATTCTTAATTTCATTAATAAGAGTTCCGTCGCAGCACTAGCGCGGCGCAGACGGTACGCAACAAATATGATTTGTTCGTGCTAAACACTCCAAGCAAACGCACTGCACGTTTTTGGCTTGATCGCTTCCGTTCAGAAAATTTCAACTTCAAAAACGAATCTTGTGGAAGACCGGAGACTAAGATTAAAAACGAGGAATGGAAACCGATAATGGAAGTGGACACATCTTAATCAACGACCGAGCTAGCAACAGCTTACAACGTAAGTGACAAAGCATAATTAAGTCATTTACATAAAGTCAGCAAAGTCAAGAAGCTTGAGAAGTGGATGCCCCACTGCACTGGAATGAGCTCCAGAGACGAGCACCCGTCGATATCTACGTACTTCATAAGCGGCCCGTCTATTGATTGGATGGAACCAATGCTTCACTAGAAAATCGACTTCTAAGCTAAATTGAATTAAAAGTGACTGAAGTAAAATTCACTGCGCTCCATCTAATTATGAAATAAAGAACTACGTAGGTCTGTTGGTTTCTGTAAGGCAGTAGCCCAGTACTGAATTCACAAGTTCACACATACGCAAATTAAGATCTTTAATAGCTCTGTGGAAACGATTCCAACAAACCAATACACGTTTATTTTTCGCATATCGTGACTTTTTCATAATAAATTTAACACTGACACGGTGGTGTTATAATATCAAACTATTAAAAATAACTCTTTTATGATGAAATTATTGCAAAACGTAGCTTTTTCGTTTATTTCAAAGCACTTAATTCGAATTACTATGTTAGTAGTAAGAAAATATTTTTAATTTGTACCTAGTACCAGGTAACTGCTTCCTGAAACCTCACCACATGCCCTGATGAATGGTTTGCTGACCCGGCCGCATAATTCATAGCAGACGGTCTCTAAGCAGCAAGAGCAGAACCTGGAGACAATCCGTAATCCACAATACTTGACGAATCTTGCTTCAATTGATTTTCATTTCTTTAGAAATTTGGAGAGCGTTTTACGTGGGATAAATATTATCCCCCCATGAGTCGAGTCGGCGAAACATGCTTTCACGGTGTTTGTCGTCTCCCGCCCACAGGACTTTGACAGCAAAGGCATCAATCAACTACCGTTAAAATGGAAAAACCGTATAGAGAACATGGAACAATACGACAATTTTTTTTTTAAATCTGTATAAACAGAAATTTCATAAGTAAGCACCTAAGATACGTACGATTGCTCCTTGTGCGTTGAACTGGGTTCGATTTAAAATTGTTGTCAAAATATTGTTTACTCAATAAAATAATTATAATTAGATCATACAAGACTGGTGTAAATGTAAAAAAGAACACTTCTCAGAATTTGCATAATTTAAACAAAAAAACAAAAAATGGATTTTCCCCTCTAGGGTTTAATATATATATATATATAAATAAATATTTTCAGGCGTTTTGTTGAAATAATTTAATCAAATGAATCTCCCCGCGTCAATAAAGGGATATTGACTTTAAGGAGATGTTCAAATGTAGGCAGAATGTTGAATGTTGCACAGTGTGTAAAGTGGCCACTAAAACCAGCCAATGACAGTTCATAAGCCTTGTAGATGCCTAGACTTTTATGTTTCCTTCTCAAAAGTGTTATTCATCTTTGTTGTAATATTTGAATACTTACAAATCCTAGCGGATTGAATCCAGTTCTCGTTTACAAAAAAATCGACAAACTTAAAACATCTTCGTAAAATACTTTGCATTATATGATTTGTAGATAAATAAAAAAAATAGTGTACCCACGTTTGTTGCCTTCGCATGTCGTACTACGACGTAGTGGATCAGCCAGTTCTAATACTGAGGTCTAATGCCTCGTTAAATTTGCGTAACTTTACCTAACAAAGAAACCATTTAAAAGAAATATAGTACCGAACTAACTATCAGATATGTGTAATACTTTGTACGCAGCTAACAGCACTATTAAGATATAATTCTTAATTAAAAACCCCTGTATTCCAAACCGCCGCGGAGATTAATGATCTCATTATTTAAATTTGAATCTGCGGAAGTTTTTAGTCAGCACTTTATAGTAACTCTGTACTTACGTAATCACATTAAGGAGTATTTACATAAAAATAACTTTAAAAATATATTTCAATTAGAAAATAATAACAACAAATATTTGTTATCATTGCATTGGTGCTTTCTCAAAACTCGCTTGAATGTACCTACTGCCGACTGCGACACGGTACAAACTACTGGAAGTTAAACCCTTTTTTTTAAGGTGTTATCATAAGTTTCGTCAGTTTTTTTCCAAAAACCCAGCCTTAAAAATGGAACGTCAAGTAGATGCAAGTGAGCATTTTTGACATCTTTTTCTGTTCGCGTTCAATCGAGCGAAAAAGGAGAATATAATATTTGTTATAATTTGTTCTCTTCATTTGGAAAAAAACGGACAACTTATGTTAACACACATACTTAAAGTAAAAGTTTTAAAATGAAGCTTTCGTGGTGGTTTTCGAGAAAGGCGTTCTTATTTAATACTGACCACGATAATTTTCTTTCATTATTTTACAACAAATTGGTCAATAATGTATTCTCCTTTATTCCCTCGATTGAACGCGAACAGAAGGAGGTCTTGAAAATGCTCACGTCTGCATTCCATTTCTCAGGCCGGTAATCAAATCAAATAATGTATGTTACAGCATAATAATAAGCAAACACAATATCTTGAAGGTGAGAAAATTTTCTTTAAAAAAAATTCAAAAAACCTTTGCCAAAACCGATAACGAAATATATTTAAATAAGTTAAAAGTTACTTTGAAACGCCCAAAACTAAGCGTTTTTATTTGTAAAACTTCATCATTTCATTATTTCCTTTCCGCAACTAATGGTGCATATGGCACTGTATGTTTCAATACCAATCGCAGCGTATTTTGATAATTTTGTTACATGAAGGTAAGATAATCAGTCTTACGCTTCAGGTACCAGTCCATATTAATGGGAAGTTAAAATTTATCTTCAATTTTATGTAAAAAGTTAAATTAAGTTTTCAGTTTGAAAAATAGAAAATGTTAATTTTTTTTCTAACAATGTTCAATTACAGGTTACTTACGAAGATATTTTGTTTTTTTTTTACAAATATACGCGTTTTCTCCAGCGCAGATCCAGCAAAATACAGTAAGATTATTTTTAAAGGCGAAAATTTTCCAAGCAACTCCTTAAAAAGTCGTCTTAAAAATAAACAAATCCGAGATAGGGTAAAGTAGACAATGATTGACCACCCTATTAGTGATGGCCCGCTATCACTTTGATTGCCCTTTTTTCAAAAACACATTTAAACAGTTGACCAAAATATTAAAAAATGACTCTATTGTTTTAATACAAACACAATATCTACGTGTGAAAAAATTGAAGGAATACAGATATTCAAATATGGGTAGAATGGTGAATGTTACACAGTGTGTAAAGGGGCCACTCAAACCAGCCAATGACAGATCATAAGCCTTGTGGACGCCTAGACTTCTATATTACCTTCTCTTAAATGTTCTTCTTCTC